>NW_026946442.1:16699-117863 GCF_033847375.1 Trichoderma aggressivum f. europaeum | reverse complement strand
CCCTTTTTCCTTTGTCACATTGAAACGTAGCGAACGCCCGATCTGAACTCGGCGGCTCCTACCGTCCTAGTGCCCAGATGAGGACTTATGTAACTAGATTACTTAGTGGACGTTAATAATAAAACAAACAAACAAACAATTCTACCTGATAGTCAAAAGGATCTTGTACTAACGCCGTCACAGTTATCTGATTCATACCCCATATTTCACCAACTCGGATGCCATCTTGCACATTGCATGGAAGTCAATGGAGGGGATCAAAAAGGATAAACTCGCCAACTCAATAGGCGTAAGCACTACTTACGCTCTCATGTTCAAGCTGCCCTGGTCGGTGCAACCATTCCGCCTGCTTTCAACCAGATTGAGTTTCATCCCTATCTGCAGCGCGGAGACGGTTACTTGCCGTGGCTGCATGAGAATGGCTTGAAAGTGGGCTCGTTCAAAGGTCTGACTCCCGTATTCAGGGCTCCTGATGGACCGCTGCGTGAGCCCTTGTCCCGCATTGCCAAAGCGCATAACACTACTGAGGCAGCTGTCCTTATCCACTGGATCATACAGAACGGGGTTGTTGCTGTAACCACTACCACAGATCCTAGGAGGCTGGACGATTATGCCCAAGCTTTAAAGATCACACTAGACGATAAAGACCTACAAGAGATTACGGATATAGGCCTCACCTACCACTCCCGCACATCTTGGTCGAAGCATTTTGAAGAAGATGATCGATCATAAGAGATAGTTGCCATATTTCATTGTAACTCGAGCGACCTTGAAATATTTGTTCTTCAGTTACCAAATTACTAGTCAGACTTATTACTCTTGTCGCATGATCAATTGTCAATGCCGATGCTTGGAGCAGGAAGCGTTCTAGAGGTCTCAAAGATTCCTAGTTCTCCAGCTTGCCTAGTATGTGCACGCGAACTGCTTCTTCAATAATCCCAAAAGATTGTTGACACATTGTAACGTGACTCGTTCCTGAATTCTGATAGGCTAAATTCTGACCTCAGCCTTGTCTTGTAGATACTCAGCAGGCTGAGGGGTCACATCCTTGCTGGTCAACTCCGCACTTGTGCCTAACTTGGGCCTCAACCTTGGCCTATCGTCTATCAAAACTCTAACTACTTGTTATCTAGCAGCAGCACTGTGCATTTGTATATCTTCAATTAATTATCCCATCCGAGATCTATTTGATAGGAGCTTTTCGCCTCAAAAATTTGTCCACTTAAGGATGGCTGGCCGTCTCTTCTCTCGTTTCAAACGGAAGAGTAAGAACCGTGATGGAACAAAGAGCTCTTCGGGCCTGGTGTCCGAGGCTGGAGCTTCACCAGCCAGAAGCGTATTAATTGCAGCTACGACTTCCCAAGAAACAAAAGCTATTATAAACGACAAATCTGAGGAGCCTCAACCCGTCGATATGTCGGAGAGTGTCAAAACAAATGATGACTGTGACTTATGGTCTCGGGCCTACCAACAACTGGATGATAAAGCTAAAAAATGGATCGGCGATGCCTCCAAAAGCGTTAGTGGTCAGGAGAGGACCCAAGACCTCATCACACTGGTTCGAAATAGAGAAGAAGAGTACAAGGATGGAACTCTCAAAATCAGGATTGGTGATTCCGAGATTATGTGGAGAGATTACGCCGACAGTGTGGTGTCGTGGATAACAGCAATTGGGGACATCTCCATCAACTTTGCCCCTGCAGGTTCCTCAGTCGCATGGTCAGCTATCAAAGTGCTCCTAAAGGTAAAGTTATACACCTCAATAATCTTTTATTGCCAGTTCTTAAATCCTCGATCAGGCAAATGTGTCCCAGTGTGAGGACCTTGCCGCCATGTTCGGATGTGCTGAAAGGGTCCTACGGCTATGCGACACGGCAGGGCATATGAAGACGTGTACCTCAGTGGCGGCTCTTGTAACGGGGCAACAGAAAATCTAAAGGATGCCCTCGTTGATCTATACAAGGGACTAATGGAGCTCCTCGCCCACGCCTTTGTGCGCCTAAATGAGGGTCAAGGGAAGCAGTTCCTGCGTGCCCTCGTCTCTGGTGAAGAAGGTGTAAAGTTGGTATCGGCACTTACAGAACAAGAACGCAAAGTGTCAATGGCTGCTCAAGGTTGTGGTGCAGTTGCATCGCAAGAGCATCAAAAGCTCCTCAGAAATCTCGATGAACCAATGAAAAACATTGATGATACCGTAAAGAAACTACTACAGAAGGTCGAGGATCGTACAGTAGAACAGGCGCTGGAATATATCAGCACTATACCGATCGGCGAACATCAACAAGAAAAGCGTGAAGCAAGGACACCTGGCACGTGCGAATGGTTATTAAATCATTCCAAGTTTATTGAATGGGAAAGATCAAGCTATTCTTCGACGTTATGGCTTCAAGGAAACGGTATGTAACTCTACTCCATTTACCTTGATCTAAGTACAGTAGAGACTGGGAGTGATGAACTGACCTGTCTCGCTTCTTTTGACTTCAGTCGGTGCGGGGAAGTCATTCCTTACCTCCAAAGTAGTCGACTACCTTCCTACTACCCATCAACAGGAGGCCGAATATGATGAAGGCTTTGCCTACTTCTATTGCAGTCGTTCAGATCCGGAACGTCGACAGGCAAAGTATATCCTGAGGAGCTATGTTTCTCAGCTTGCCAGGATACCAAATCATCCAACTATGATTGAGAGGAATATCCTCACTTTATATCTAAAGGCGAGAGAAGAGAAGAGAGGCTTCAGTATCCTTGAATGTGAGGCAGCCTTGATGCAACTCATTAACTTCTATTCGCGGACTATCTTAGTCTTAGACGCTCTGGATGAATGTGAGATGGACGCTAGAGAGGCACTCGTTCGTATTTTGCACAATCTTGTCTCCAAGGGCGATGGCACCGTCAAAGTTTTTATTGCCAGCCGTAAAGAGGCTGATATTGAAGAATACCTTGGTCTGAAGAACCTGGTTGAGATAAGTACTGCTGACAACGAGGAAGACATTGAGAAATATGTTGAAAAGGAGATAGCAAAGGTTGACGGCATATGGAGGTCTGTTTCTGCAGAAGTCAAGGAGCAGGTCAAGAAGACAATTAGAGAGCAAAGTGATGGAATGTAAGTTGCATTTGTACCAAGCTCTTCCTTGAATTAACTTCAAAGCGTCTTTGGATTGTACTAATCAATGGATAGGTTTCGATGGGCATATCTTCAATGGGAAGAGCTCAAAAAGCTAAGAACCAACCAACGCATCCGTGAGCGTCTTGGAAAGCTTCCTAAAAGTCTCACAGAAGCATACGAAGAGATCTATTCAGAAAACGAAGAAAAGGATGTCCTACAACGGGTAGTCAAATGGGTGTTATGTGCTAGACGGCCATTAACAAGCGAAGAGCTTCTAATGGCCATCCGTTTAGAGAGAAACCTTGAGTCTCTTACTATATCCGATCCCATCGACGAGTCTACCTTGGAGAGCATCTGTTCACACTTGGTTGTCTTAGACTCTCAATTAAAGGTGTGGAAATTTCCACATGCATCAGTTGCAGAGTACTTCGAGAATCAACATAAGAGCTGGATAGATAAGGCTTCTGAAGATGTGGCGATTCTGCTGATTTCGTGCTTAATCGATTGCTACTCGAACTGGACACTCTTTGGATCGGATGATTCAATCGAAGAATTCCTCGTGACGGCACCAAACCTGGAAAACTATCTGGATCCACGACACCCTCTCCAGAAGTATGCGAGGAAATATTGGTCAAACCATGTGCAAAATACTCTAAACGATTGCGAAGAGGTGGCAGGTCTATCAGAGATTCTTAAACGCTTTTTAGGGGCTGAAGGTCCTCAAAAATCCTCCAGTCAACAATACCAGGCATGGTGCAGACACATGGGCATTGAAAAAGATCTTGATAGCCGCTTTGACGTGAGCGATATAAACCCCGCAGAAAAGTCTATTTTTGGGATTTGTGCTTTTTCTCTTCACAAGTTGCTTGAGGGCTGGTGGGATGAAGGCATTGATGTCTCACAAGTCAATAAGAAGGGGCTGGATTTACTCGCAATCGCCGCAAAGTACGACCATAATGACCTTTGTTCCGAGCTTATCAGCAGGGGCAGCGATATAAACAAAGAGCTGGATAGTTACTGGGGGAGCGCGTTCCTGGAAGCCATCGGTGAATCACACATCAAAACGGCAATGCTGTTCCTAGAAAAGGGTGTCAATCCAAATCTCATGGGCCAGGGTAGAAGCCCGCTCTGTCACGCTGTCTGTTTTGCAAGTGGTTTGGTTGAACCTCTTCTTACGGCTGGAGCGGACCCCAACATCACTTGCACAGGCTGCTGGCTTGTTTGTGCCTTGGAAGCAGCTGCCCTATCTGATAGAGTTAACGCCGCACAGCTCTTGATAAAATACGGGGCAAATGTGAGCTTGACGACTAAAGACAGCGAGTGCGGCAGTCCTCTGGCAAGAGCCGCATACCAAGGTTCGATGGGATGTGCAAAGCTTTTTGTGGAGAATGGAGCCGACGTGAACGCCCATCTCAATGGCGATTATGGCAGTGTTTTAGCTGCTGCGATATTCGGATGGGGGGGAGTTGAGGTGGTCAAGTACTTGATTGAGGAGGCGGGAGCGGATCCAGCCGTCTTATCCTTGAATCCGCCGCCGCGACCTCCTGTCATTCGCGGCAGTCGGCATGCTGAAAGGAAGAAAATAGCAAAGTATCTCATAGAGGGGGGCTATGTCCAAGAGAGTGTCCTGCTTAACATTTTCTTCCCCAAGGAAGATCTCCCGGGAATGGAAGAGTGACGGAGGCGTGGAAGGGTTGGGACATTGTGTAGTATCTGATAGGGTACACTTATATACATGGATAAATACAACATCTTAGCGTCCAATACATCATTTCATTGCCTTTTAATTTCTCTATTTTGTCGTTACACCGCCGAAGAGAAGTCAAATAATGGGCTCTGCGTTTCAGATTATAAATTTTAACACAAGCTCTTTTATAACTTCTCCAATGTTAATCCAAGCTTTTCGTTGTTCTTGTAGAAGAATTATCGATTCCAGCAGTTTAATAACTTGATTGACATTCTCTCCCCAATTGTGTGAAGCTCTTTAAGAGTTGTAAGTGTCCATTTGCGGGGTGCCTGCGGGGTACTAGAAGATACCACATCTTCTAGGCATCCCGCAGTCTGATCAAGAGGGCTGGATGCAGTGAGACTTTTATTGAATGCTGTAAAAAATGTTACGGTAAAAAATGCATTGCTGGAAATTGGATTCATCATCTCAGACGTCGGAAACCGATCGAATGCCTGGCTGAATGGTGTGGTCTCCGGCATAGCTTCCAACATAGAATTTTGAGTAGTATAATGCGATAGCAAACTATCTGAGTTGGAAAAAATAACACTCATGGCGTGATATGTATTCGTATTCAAGAAGGAAGCAGTCGTAGACTCGGGGCCAGTAATCCAGTCCCTTCTGTAAGGTATCAACAGTTCATATTAATGCCCAGAAGGAAAAGGTGCGCTACCCGTACTATGTGCTAGGTCATACATAGAAGCACGCCTTGAAATGTTTTGCTTGAGTGACGTTGACGATGATGAGGAAGAAGTAATAAATCGGAGATTTCTTGAAAATGGTGGTAGACATTCGAGGTTCAACGCACGGCATTTCTCACATGGAAACGGTGGATTGTCGCATTTAAGCCTTTCGACGATGAAAGGTAAGACATTTATCTGGATAATTAGCTTGGGGAAATAACAACAAAAAATAACCAAGGTAGAGATATTTAAGATAATGATGATGAAATAAATTAGGCGGCAAGTGAAGAGACTTCCTGCAGTAGCTGCAGTTGAGCAAGAGGCGCAGCACAGCTGCAGCATCGCTACCTTGACATATAGCAGGCGCGGCGTAATTCGAATGCACGAATGAAATTATAACCTGACATGGGTGCAAGATAGCTAGGTATGATTGTTTACAAGCGCCATTGCTTCGCCCTTGATGCGGCCCCAGCGCTGCGCCTCTTGGTATCCGTGAGGATCAGATGCACTGCCATCAACTATATTGTATTGTAAATACTTATGTCGTCGCGTTTCCACCTTTGTTGAAATTTTACAGTTGCGCGCTGTTCTTCTCTTTCAACGCAATGTCTAGGTGTTCTTTTCAACGTCAAAATGGACCAGACAATCTCAAATGCCTACCCTGGTCCTGCTCTGGAGGCTGAAAATGCGTTCCGCTTGCTAGAACTGCAGGCCGGTCAGAATAACGACCCTGTTACGATCCGAATACTTGCTTGCTCCTTCGGCAGCGTATCATACGAAGCCGTCTCTTATACCTGGGGCGATGCAGATCAGAAAAATGAGATCAAAGTACTCTCACACAGTGCCAACGAAACTTGTGCCACCATGTTCGTCACAACAAACTGTCACAACGCTTTGATGGCCCTACGGAAAACTCACGAGCCTCGAGTCTTGTGGATCGATTCAATATGTATCAACCAACACTCAATGCCTGAGCGCAACCATCAAATTAGCCTCATGGCCCAGATATATCAAGGAGCCCGTCGTGTCGTGGTATATCTTGGACAAAGCGCCCATGGCAGTGACGAAGCCATGCACTCGATATGCGAAATCGATCAGCCCTCTGATTACGGCGCTTATCCGTCTTGGGATACGATGCCAAAACCTCCCTCAAACATCGAATCTATTCGCGCACTCTTCAAGCGACCTTGGTTTTATCGGGTATGGGTGTTGCAGGAGATCGCTTTCGCCAAAGATGCCGTTTTTGTCTGCGGCCAGTACGAAGTAGGCTGGGATAGCATTCGTACTTTCTGCCACTGGACCCGGAACAATCGCTGGATGAAGGGAGCTGCTCTTCCGTATCCTATTGAATACACTGTCAAAAAATCTCGTAGCAGAACCGACTTCATTCACTACAATCATCGTCTGTATGAGCTTCTCAGGAACACAAAAGACTGTCAGGCAACAGATGCGAGGGATAAGGTGTACGCGATGCTCCCCTTGCTAAAGTGGGAACATGAGAATATGATCAGAGAGCTTGAAGCGAATCAGAATCAAGCTGAAGACAAGAGGGTGGGTGGGCTAGACGCTGACAGACTGCATCAAGCATCATTCATCCAAGCAGACTATACGATGTCTGTTCAACAGGTGTATACAAATCTCGCAATCATCCTACTTGAGCACTTTGGACTTCAAGCGCTACAAATCGGCCTAGCTCCGCGTCGTGTGGAGAAACTCCCATCTTGGGTTATAGATTGGGAAGCTATCACAAAGTCACCGTACCAGTTCCAGCAGCCATTGACTCCGTTCAAGCCTCAAGATTCGTCGAATGTCGAAAATTCGTCCATATGGAGCGTTTCTCGTTTTTTCCTAGTCGACAAAGAGCCAAAGGAGCAGCTACGAGTCAGAGCCTTGAAAATCGGCACTATCACCTTCACTGGGGATGTTTGTGATATCCGTCAAAACATCTTCCCCCTGAAACAATGGGCGAGGCTTGGCTCCGGCCCAAAATGGTGGCATCAAATGCCGACTATGCCTCCAGATCTCACTGACCGCCAACCGAGTTTTTGGCGGCAGCACTGTGAGCTCTCTCCATTTGCGGTGACCTTGGCAGCAGGTTACATTGTGTATGCAGACGTCGTCCGCAGAGCTCTTAAAACTATGGCTACCTTTGATGAAAGCAATAATGCTGCTGAAACAAAAGACAACCATAGGCGCTATGAGGATTACCCTAAAAAGTTACCTCCTAGCTATTGTATACAAGCGCAAGGGATATTTAATGCTTGCGATGGACGGAGATTTTTTATCACTGATACAGGGCATATCGGCTTGGCTCCTGCAACGGCTACTACGGGGGATTTGACGTTCAAAGTCAATGGCTGTGATGCTCCCTTTGTCATGAGACCTTGGACGGATGCCGAGGCTGAAACCCATCCTGTTGTAAGCGGGCAGACAGAGACCCCAACACTCAACACCCATAGCATGACTATGGTAGGAGAGTGTTGGATACATGGTATATCACGTGGGGAAAGAGAAGACTTCTATGACAAGGTAATCTTCGGTAAATCAAAACCTGAGAGCTGCAACTCATATTTAGAACATCTAATTATTTATTAATGATATCAAAAAGTACTTTGCCGCTCCATATTACCTTTTCTTCTTTCCATCTTGATCTCACGATAGAAATACCGATTGGGAAATTATTGTTGTCAGCTATCTCCGGAACGTTCACTACCAGCGCATGAACAAGTATCCCTAAAGAGCAAAAGCTGGCGTCTCCAGTATATTCCAGTCTCTGCGGTGCTTTATTTGGCACGCTCGTCGTGATAATGATCCAGAATCGTATTTGTCAGCAATAACATCCTGTAGAGCGCGCAATGTTGCACACCCAGCATACGTCTTCCGCAAGGCTTTGTTTTATGGACAGTGGTTGCGATGGTTCGGTAAACTCCATCTGGAGGATAAAAGGCTTGGCCCAAAAAAGAGGGACACTCATCACTAGCAATGATGAGTGCATAGTAATCTGCATGAAAAACAAAATTGCGAGGGCAGCTATCGTGGATAGTTGCGTCTTCAGAGGCCAATGTACACCAAGCTTGTCCCAGGTCGTTTTGAGCCCTTGTCCAGCTTTTGACCAGACATGAGTTTGGAGCAAGCCATATCGCCAAAATGACGAGGTGAGGTTCTTGTGGAAGCCATTGTTCTATTAAAAGGTACAGCAAGATACCCCAAATCATCCACTGTGCGTGCAAAGTAGCCGGTTGTAACGAGATGTATTGAATAGTGGCTCATGCCTTCAGTAAACATCGTGTCGTCTTTGATGATGTGCGTTCACTTCCTAAATTCTTATGGGAACAGTAAAGCTGTTCCCATGCTTCTTTCCGCGACAACTGGCGACCTCTCTCCAGCAGGTACCTTTTAGTTCTTCTCTGCAGTTACTATCATTGATGGCTTCTGCCTTTGGGCGATTGTTTCTGAGACATCTGCCAGGAGATAGGAAAGCATCAAAGAGTTATACTCACTCACATGGTAAAAGATAGTGCTCTATGAGAATAAAATGCTAGACGAAAGTACTGGAAACAGCCCTACCACCAACAGCATGACATTACCCGAAAACTACTAGACATCCACCATAAGGAGAGAAGGGAGAAAGTGTAGGAGCTCACCACCACCTAACTTTTCCATTAAATTACTACTGATGTACATTTAATTTTTTTCACATACGCTTCTAATCTCATTTTATGCTAATCAACCAACGACTTGCTGAAAATATGTGGCTATGTCTTCCATTAATTTCCGCCACGATCTAACCCTTCCAACTGGGCACTTGATACATACTATTATAGACATGGAACAACAATTATCTACACATTCCGCATTTCATATCGCATTTTTGACTAGACACATTATGGATCTATTGCACAGTAAAATTGACTACTTCATGGCTACTGCGTAAGCTCCGAAAATGGCATGTAAACAGTGCCAGTATCCGACCAGCAGTTACATGACTCTCAAATTTCAGGCGTCTTTGTACCCTAATTAGGTTCTTGATAAAGCCTTTTAACGATATTATTGTTGAGATTTTCCTCAAAAGACTTGGATTCGTTCTTGGATACTTGCAGAATGGTGCCCAAATTTGCTGCAATCTGTGGTAGTGCTGCCAGCTGATTAAATCGAGCAAGATCGTTTTCAAAGGCGGCCCTAGGAGGAGCCTGTTCTGCAATACTGGCCTTGGTCGCCTGAAGAGCCTCAATAGGAAAGAGTGCAATCCTTGCCGCAATGTCGTTCACATGTTTTCGAAGAGCATTGCCTGTAGGATGGACAGAGTTGACCCAACCAACGCGAGCTGCTTCAGAAGCGCTGACCTGTGCAGCGGCAAGCATGTATTCTGCAGCGCGTCCAGAACCAATGAGTTTAACCAACTGTTGGAGTCCACCGACATGAATCACTCCAACAGCCGCCTCGGGCGCGCCAAATTGTGCCTCTGGTCCAGCAAATCTCATATCCATTCTCAGCAAGTGCTCATCCCCAGCACCCCAGGCTCGACCGTTAATCTCTCCAATAAAGATGACTGGGGTACTCAAGAGGAGATCCAAATTTGCAAAGTATGTGTCTATGAGAGTGGTACCATTGCGCCCAGGGATCCCGAGCTTCGTGAATAGATTGAAGTCAAGCGTAGAGGCCCAGAAGTCGGAGTTGTCGCTATCGAAAACGACTACCTTGGTTTCATTCTGATCTTGTAGGCTGACCAAGAACTCGTTGAAAGCAGCGATAACATTGGCATCCCAGAGATTGACAGGAGGGTTAGAGATGGTAACCCGCTTGGCACTGCAAGCCTCATTAATGCATGATTGCTTCAAGATCTGGGCTTCAACGAAACCAGGCCAGAAGTAAGTGAGAGATAAGAAGAAGGAAATTTTCAGATGCGTTTTAAAGACGGTCATGTTGATTAAAAACAGAAATGTCGTATCCATCAATTGGAGCTGACTCTTTCGATGTCGATATAATAGATGTATATATACTCCTTGGTCTTGTCTCGCTATCTATGAAGCTTGAAGGATATTGCTAATCGTTATTGAGTTGTCGCAAATCAACCAAGCTCATTCAGCGGCTTTACCAAACCCATTCTACCATAATACAGATCATTCTCAATCTCCACAAAGCTGATATCCGGCCGTCGTCTCCTGGTCCAATCTTTTTAGGAAAGTGCCCATCTTGGCGCTATTATAGTGTTACAAATCACCTATTTGTAAGAAGCCCACATCATTAAGAGGATAACTCTCCACCATCATCTCTGGTGATGCATGAACAAGCCTAGCTTTTGAAGAAGCGTTATTGGTAATCAGCTAACGCAATAATCATCAATTCAAGGTCGATGAAACCCAAATACTATTAGCTGTTTCTGCTCTCGCTTATTAATTATGTGGTGTCTTATACAACAATGAACCTTATAATCCCTCTTTCATATTACTTAAAATAGGATTGCCTGAATAAAGTCAATCTGAATAATTTCGTATACACTTTCAGAATTATCACTCTTGACGACGAAGTGAGGGGCCGCGCCAGAGTGAAGGGTTGTAATTGTATCGTTCATATAGTTCCCCATTACACGATGTGAAGATCGAAGAGCTCAAGCAGTCCCTATCGTCCAATTACCCAGTATTCATATCAGCAAGATCGTAAAACGCGACCGTATATCCTTACTCTGGCATCCATGCATCTTGGGTATACGCGATAGATGATATTAGAGAAGATCATGTCGGTAGTTCATATATGCTTGATCAATAAATGGTTCAGAAAAACGGTGAGAAATAAAGGACACAAATCATTGAGCAATAAAGCGTAAAAAAAGTATTGGGTATAAGAGAAAATTGCAAGGAGTGAACAAAGGTCTCCTAATGATAGTAATAAATACTCTCGGATTCATTCAGCGCCCGAGCACTTTTGTACCTGATTTTGAAAGGAAGGCAATATATAATTCCAAGATTCGCTATTGTGTCTAAGGGTTCAGTAAACCTGATACCTGAGATCTACACAATTGTCGGTAGAGTCGCAAGTATTACTTGGGTTCATGACACATTCATTGAACCTTGCTTCTCGGGTAGGTTGTATTTGAACATTCTTGAAGTAGCTCCAGCTATTAAACCGTGTTAGGCCTCTGGAGCAGGGACTTCAATCCGCTGATGTTTTGCCTGATTTTGAGGTGCATCTGACTTACTTAGAATATCAGCTAACTTTACGCGTTGGGCTTCATAATCCACATCAAACATGACTTGCATTGCTTTAATATTTTAATTCATTGTAGACCCGCTAGTAAAATTCATGATTGAACGACAATTTGATTCAAGGGCTGATGTAGTCTTCTGGTGGGCCAACTCTCCCAGTTTAATGAACAATGACGCTCTTAGAGAATTGTCGTTTCTAATCAATCTGACAGCTGTTAGCTGGGGTGGCATCATATTATTAAGTGCCGTTGCGGTGCAGGATTTTGAACGAATGACTCCTTTCGTATCATTGTTTTATGTGAACATGATTCCAGGTTACCGAACAGCCTCTCTATAATAAAGAAGTTTGCATATAAATACACGTACTATCCAAACCATCAGAGTGCAGCATAACAACACCAATCCCACGACTTTTGGCCCTAAATTCAGTTTACCTTTCGAGCGACGATAAATACTAACATCCGTTCTCTATCCATACTCTATACTTCTATTCACCGACTTCATTAAATCACAATGAAGGTCCCCGAAGCCAAACCGGATTATTACGACATCCTCAAAGTACCAGTATGGGCAGAGACAAATGAGATCCGGGCGAGCTATAAACGCCTCGCCTTGATGCATCATCCGGACAAAAATCGAAAGAATCCCAAAGCCACGGCTTTTTTCCAAAGTGTAAGCCCTTATCAGCTGCGATGTGGAAAGAGTTCTACTGACTTTTTGTGTGGTTTAGGATCGAGGCTGCCCACTCTACCCTGTCCGATCCTGTACAACGCTCGGCTTACGATAGTGATCTATATATGCGCCTAGACATTGCGTTACGCGAGTTACATAAGAAGAAAAAAGTGGTTGAAGAAAACTTGCGCATTAACATCCCTAAACTGGTGGACCATCATAAGGTTATAGAACATGAGAAGCAATTGGAGGTGCACAGGCCTTCGGCTCGCCGAACTAAACACGAAAAGGCTGTAAAGGATTATAAAGACATGATCAATAGGCAGGAAAACGAGCTAGCGAGTCTCAAAGCAGAGATATACAAAATAAAGATGAACAAGAATGCGATGCTGGCAAGAGGGTATAAGCCGTAAGAAACCGCTGAGGCTGAAGCTCAACAATACAAGACTTAACAGAGAGACACGGAGAGCAAGGGCGGAGGGGTTACTAGGACAATGAGAGTAGGTCAATAAAGCCGAAGAAAGGGGAAACCAGAGACACCGAAAAAGGTTTATTTTGCGGAAAAGGAGAGAGCAATCCAAATTGACCAGAGCGCGATATGGTGTGGGAACCGAAGGTAGGAAAACTGGAGGAAGAGGAGAATAGGAAATTGAAGCCGACCAATAGAGGAGCGATGTTTTGCCTTTCGTTATCTTGGTCGCTTATAGTTGCGTGTATCATGTGCTTTACAATTGTTTCAGGACAAGATTCATTAATACTACACTGCAAATCGTGTGAACCTTTCCATACATGTACTTTGCTGTGCTCGTGGCGGAAGGTTGGTTTTCATGTGCCACCGCAGCCTTGCGGTTATGAACCAGTACTAGATGCATCACGCGATTGGAGCTCTATGACAATTGGTTCTAGTTTCTTATCATGAGCGCTTAGTCATTTTTGCTTTATGCCAGATCATCTACTCCAAGACACGAGCGAGATTAGGCTCTGGTCTCACATCAACCCAACAATGTAAACCACAAGACCAGCCTTTCAAGGTTATTTCTTTGGGAGCGCTACGAAGAAAGACCAAAAGGCATATGATAAAGCTTTAGGTGCAATTTTATTGCAATTTCTTTTACATCATAATTTTTTTATTCTCCGTTGCATGCTTATCGTCAGTTCTAAGGCTTGACGGGCAATACTGCGATCTTCTGTTATACCCCGCCCTACTTTGTAACCCGCAGGCCACATTCATTGCCCATAGCAGTGATATCTACGTTATGGAAGAAAATCGTATGATCGCTTCGAATACTTTTGGCAATGAGAATTATATCATTCAGGGCAATGTGAACTGCAACCACTACGCCAGCAACCACGCAGAAACCCCCCCAGGGCAAGTGGACAACATTCTAAAATGCCTCTATAAATCGCCATACAAAGACCGAAAGAACAGAAATCCACAGCGAGTGCAGGGCACATGCGACTGGTTTGTGTCCCACGAACACTTTCAGGCTTGGAACGAGAGCAGCTCGTCATGTCTGCTTTGGGTGTCGGCTGATCCTGGATGCGGAAAGTCGGTGTTAGTAAGACACTTGGTCGACTCCGTCGTTCAGAGTACGGCGTCCAGAACCGTGTGCTATTTCTTCTTTAAGGATGATTTCCCGGACCAAAAGAATGCAGTCAGCGCGCTCTGCTGCATACTTCGTCAGATTTTTCTGCAGAAACCCTCCTTGCTTTCTGGGGCAATCTTGAAAAGCTTCAATACTGGTGGAGAGATATTCAACGCTTCATTCAGCGAACTTTGGCAGACCTTTCTTCAGGTAGTGGAGGACGAGAATGCAGGCGAAATTGTCTGTCTTCTCGACGCAATCGACGAGTGCGAAGATCAGAGTGATCAGGGAAGGTCCCAGCTTCTCAAGGCGCTATGCGCCCTATACGGTACTAAAAGGAGCTTTAATATTAAGTTCCTCATCACCAGTCGACCTTACGTTGAAATCCATCGCGGTCTTCAGCCTCTAGATATTCCGGAGTTACCAGTAATTTACCTGAGCGGAGAAAGCGAAGATGAGATGAAGAAGATTTCTCAAGAGATTAATGCCTATGTCAGCGCCAGAGTTCAAGACGTAGGGCAGAGACTACAGCTGACACAAAAAGAACGCAGTCTTCTATTACAAAGACTCATGCAAGTCCCTAATAGGACCTATCTGTGGGTCTATCTTACTTTGGATTTGATCGAGAGTAGCATTAATATCACCGAAAAGATGATACTTGAGGCTACTTCGAACATACCGGTAACAATCGACGAGGCCTACGAGAGAATACTTTCTAGAAGCTCCGATACTAGGCAAGCTAGGATAATATTCCATGTTATTGTAGCAGCTGCACGACCCTTGACTGTCAAAGAAATGAATTTTGCGCTGGTGTCAAGTCAAAGCCGCCAGCCGGCCCCTGATATAGATCTTGTGCCTGATGATCGTTTCCGCGAAAACCTACGGAATACCTGTGGTCTTTGTATCATCATTGTTGACTCAAAGATTTATCTACTTCACCAGACTGTGAAGGAATTCTTGGTCAAAAGGAATACGACAGAGACCTTCAAGAGTGAATCTGATGATTATGAATGGAAGTATTCAATCCAGCCACAAGAAGCTCATATTATTCTCGCAAAAATTTGCATTTGGCATTTACTCGCGGGATCACAGCTCTGGCACGAATCAATGTCATGGCAGTGGAGAGATACCTTTCTTGACTACTCCGCAAAATATTGGGTTTCACACTTCCGCGAGATGGATAGTGAATCACAGTCAATGTTGACAAAGTCAATCCTGACAATCTGCGACGCGGATTCGTTTTGCTGCAAGACATGGTTTGCCGTTCATTGGTCCACTATGCAGACAGTTTGTCCTCAAGGGTTCACTACCCTTATAATGACATCCTATTTTGGACTCGATTTTGCAGTTCAGAGTTTGCTTGATATGGACGTCGACTTGAACGCGCAAGACAAGACATACCAACGGTCAGCGCTATGCTGGGCTGTAAGGAATGGCTTTCGGATGGTTGCTGAGATGCTCATTAGTGGCAGTCGTAAAAAGCTAGGGGTTTTCAAACTACGACTCAGGAAGGGAGCTAAGATCGACTTGCAAGACGAGTCTGGTCGAGCCTCATTGACATATGCCATCTGGAATGGGGATGTCGCTCTTGTCAAGTTGCTATTGAAAGCGGGTGCAAACGTACACTTGAAGGACAGGCTTGACAAAACACCATTATTCTACGCTTTTTGCAATCCAGATCACGAAATAGTTGATCTATTTGTCAAGAAGCAACGGCCGGTTGATGTTGAAAATGATATTAGCACACTACTGTTTTCTGCCCTAGACAATGGACATGAAGAAGTTGTGATGCAATTTCTCAAGGCAGGTAGAGCCGACCTCGAAGCCCGGAACGACTGCGACGAAACGATTCTAATACTCGCCACTCGCACATCTCATGAGGCAATAGTGAAGATGTTGCTTGAGGCGGGGGCAAACCCGAATGCTAAGGACCGCTATCGCGATCCAGCTTTATTTGTGGCTATATACTGTCAAAAGGCAGCAGTCGAATCCTTATTGAGCACGGGAGCAGATTCGAATGCTCGGACAAACGCTGGCTTCTCGCCTTTAATACACGCCTCAATCATTGGCCATGCAGCAATCGTGAAACTTCTACTTGATGCCCGAGCAGATGTAAATGCTCAGACAGATACTGGCGCATCTGCATTACTATATGCCACTTTCATTGGCCATGAGGAAGTGGTGAAACTGTTACTTGAGGCCGGAGCAGACGCGAAGAGTCAGGCAGACGCTGGCGCTTTAGCTCTAATGTTTGCGTCTAATGGCCATGATATCTATGATACAACCATGAGACTGCTCCTTGATGCAAAGGTGGACACACGCTCTGAGCCTTACACGAAATTTCTAGATATATTCTTCAAGAGTCTTGGCCGGAGGGCGCATAGGAGCATAGTAAAATTGTTTCTGGAGGCGGGAGCATACGAAAACATGCAAAGCCCCGATGATATCCCGTCTTTTAGCAAACAACACTGGAATTCGATGCTGGACTACTTGCTTAGAGAAACAGCAGACTCTAATACGATCTAACCGATCACAACGATTACATAAATAGAGGCTGCTGAAGAGGCTAGACGAACTTGGTGAACGCGCCGTTGAAGATCGGGAGGGGCTAGCCAACGAGATCGAATTCTGGTCTTGTGGTATGCCACACTTCAAGGGACAAAACGCGGCGGGTTATTATCAAATGTAACGAGATTCTTATATGAATATGAGAGTATTGCGAAATACCATTGTCTATATGCAAACTTGAAGGGGTATCAATCCTTGAATATCGTCCCCAAAATTTGGCGCACGATTCACTTCTGCCTTTCCATACCATCTAGGTCCTCGAAGTGATGATCATACTGCCTGCTCCTCACTCTTGCGACGCAATTCCTCTTGAAAATCTCTTCGAAATTCTCGCGCATCATGTCGTACTTTCGTGCCTGCGCCACGCGCTTTGTCTTTCAGGTCCACAAAGACCGAACCAAATGGGCGTTTGGAATTGCCGTCCGGCTCACGCCTTAGCTCTCGAGGTCGCAGAAGATACGTCTTGACTGAATCACCGACTGAGAAGAGGCGCTTCACTTTCCTTGCCAACTTTACCCCCGCGGACAGTTTCTGAGACTGGGTTTCATGCGAAGCAATGGAAATGACAGTGGAAACGAGACTTTTGTTGGCTTCATGCGTCTCTGAAAGCCCATTGCCAGTATTGGGACGAGATATTTGCTCTGGCTCATCGGTAATTTGAGCCAAAGGTGTCAGTATGGTTTCAATCGACGCGTCGATTGTGGTCTGAGTCTCCTTGTGACTTTCTTTGGGCCCACGCATCAGCTCACCCAGTCGCGTCACTGAGAAGTCGCACATTTCCTTGACAACGCGATCATATGCTTCTAGCGATAATTTGTACTCTCCATTTTGCAGAGTGTATGCAGGCATCTGGAGAAATTCTTTGACCTGCATTACCGTCTCGCGTACTGTTTCTCTTGGTGCAATGAACCACTCTCTATGCCCTCCTTGGCAATTGAAGCATTCTAAAACACGAATGTTGACATGCCGGAGTATGACTTGAGCAATCCGCTCAGCCTGAGGAGCACCGATGAATCTTTTTGTCTCATAAATAATCTTCGTGTTGATTCCATAGCAGTTATTCGGATGGTGCAATCTCTCCTCAGCGCTCTTACTCGACCAGCCAATCTTAAATAGTGAAGGGTTCTCCTGATGTTCGAGGATGTATATAACGCCCTCTTTCATCTTCTCCGGCGTGGGATGGCAACTGATGACTTGGAATACCGGCGAGTGGTCTCGTATCGATCCACTACGTTGAATACCAGTAATCCCAAGCCCTTGAATGACATTGTCGTCTCTTTCATGGCTGTCTTCTCTCTCTGAAATGGTAGTGTTTAGGCCAGTAGATATCTCAATATCATCCTCTTGCCCGATATTTGGAACGATGATGTTGTCTCGAACAGTTTCTTCTTTAGCAACAACCTCTTGGACAACAGCAACCTCTTCATAAACAATGTCTTCGATGACAATGCTGTCCTCAGGGACAACTTCGGTAACGGATTCTTCCTCAGCAACATCCTCGATGTTAAATCTGGAGATTGTCCCATTACGCTGGGGAGTATTGGGCAGAGAGCTCATGAAAGTGGTGTTGCTACTAACCGAACGAGACTCTGCAATGCTGTCGACGAAAGAGCTGTCGTCATCTGATGTGGCGCTAGCTGATGAAGGTACGAATCGCGTAGGCGTTGAGGGTACAAGTTGTAGTGCGGCCTCAGTTATTGGCTCTATAGTCGATGTACTGAAGGATTGCACCGATGGTGTAGACCTTGAGCTCAAGTTTGCCGATAATCTTTGCCGTGCAACTGGCGTTGGCCGTTGCCTTGAGGTGGATTTATTGAGTATCCGCTCTCTCTTCCACTCGGCGAATGCATCGAGGGCTCTTTGGCGATGCCACCTCTTGCAATGCGAGTAGGTGATGAAAGTTTCCATCTTGTCGTAGAAACTCTCAGCATCGGGAAATTCCGATATCTCTCGTAATTCAGGCAGCAGGCTGTGAACGTGCCATCGTTCCTCCCGTCTGCATGGAGGGTTTCTGCACCTCCCACCGTCAACTCTCTTTGCTCGACAGGTTTCGAAATCGGAGTCTTGAGGATTCGGACATACGTCGGTATATCGTAGTATGTCCGCAAGCTCCCGGAAGACTGGATTTTGCCTCAGATTTTTTGAAGACATTTTATCTTTTGGTTTGATATTGTAGCAGTTATTACTTTGATGGTTGTCTCTTGATGCATAGGCTAATCCATTCCATTCCTTCGATTGATGAGAATCATCAACTATTAATGTGTGAGTGAGTGAGGCTGTGAAGATGGATGGGGGCGCTTGACGAAACTGTCATTATGCATGTTGGTTCTACATTTCTACAGCGTGATCACGAGCCCTGTCTCTCGGCGGGCAGAATTGATAGATGATGGGCTGTTTTTACAACCAACATGCATATCTTTGAAGTCACTAATCGAATTAGACAGCTCGTTTTTCGACAGCTGAAAGTAGGACATGCAATCCATGCCACCCCTGAATCCCGAACAAACGGATGCCCCGTATTCAAAGCGGCAACCCATCGGTGATGAGTGGCCTGAATACAGCATAGTTGGTCGTCTCCCAACTATGAAGTAGCAGGAAGTTTTAAAGTGAATAGTCAACATCGCGCACTCATTAGGTGCCGTGCGATACTTGGTCTCTGGCAATTGGTTTCCCAGAAGCCAAATAATCTTCTGTCGTCATATAGAGTGCACCATACGATGGACTTAATATTTTTAGGATTACCCTGCCCAATGGATTGTAATGATCTCTGAAGCACCCCACGGGGAGTGAATATCTAATTTCCACACCAGGCTTGTCTGTATGCGCTCCTGTCGCCGTTGTTCTCTATTCTCGGTGCCGCTCGAAGCATCACGCACCTCTCATGATTGTGTCCCAAAGCCACGTATTTCCTAGACCTGTCATGGGAAGACAAAACAATCGGCGGCCTCAACACGCCCTCCCAGGCTGTAGCTTCGGCCGCAGCCAACAAGACCGCCAAACGTTACAGAAGGTTGGTTTTTCGTGCTCTCTGAGAAATGTTGTTGGTTCTGCATCCCAAGCAGAGCCCCCGCGAAGAAAAGACCCACGCAAGATGCAACACACTACTGCGCATCAGCCACGCGGATGCCATTGATTATCCAAACCAGATGTAGGATGCTATTTTCGATCGGTCGCGACGGGCCACAACCGCGGTCGCATTAGTGTACACCCACTGTCTCTCGACATCCATCAAGGCTAGCAACTGGGTCAGCGCTTAGATGATGCAATTACCTGAGAATGAGCGATAATTGGTCTATTCGAGAGCTCCTTTCTGCTCCTTTTCAGGTGTCGGGAGCAGCGAGTCTCTGAGTGACAATCCAGGAGGGAACATGCAGCTGGTTTCGTGCGAGGGGCTCACGGAGTTTGGGCCACCATAACCTACACTTCCATTCTAGTTCTCAAACGTCAGGCCTCCCCACAGGCATATTACAATGGATTCGCGCCTCATATTGTAGGTTAAAATTAGTACCATGCGATACCACATGTAAATGTAGAGCACCAAATATTCCA
Organism: Trichoderma aggressivum f. europaeum; assembly: GCF_033847375.1. Classification (NCBI taxonomy): domain Eukaryota; kingdom Fungi; phylum Ascomycota; class Sordariomycetes; order Hypocreales; family Hypocreaceae; genus Trichoderma; species Trichoderma aggressivum. Next base: position 97,773 of record NW_026946442.1, on the reverse strand, counting down.
CAGTTCCAGCCTTGGTGAGAACTTTACTTGAGTCTCTTTTAAGGCTACAGGTATAGTCACGGCACGCAGAATTAGTCTCATAAATATTATGTTATTAACCATAGTCATTACACGTCGAAATCGGGTATTCATAGGAGAATATGACATTTTGAATCTTATTATCCCCTATTAGTGAAGCTAGATCAAGCGCATCAGTGATGTGAGAAATATCATGTTCGATAGTATAAAAGAGTGACACGAGTACGGAGGCTCTGATCAATATGACACCTCAGCAGAGATAAAAATGCGCACGTATATCGATATTTTTGCGTTGGTGTTATAGAAGCAGAAGCAACTGATATACCACCACGCCCATTCCGGAAACGAAAAAAAGGTCCATCGTATGATTGGGCTAAACTAGATGATATCAAATCGGAATGCTACTGAACCTTCGCCCAAGTCATTCCCAGTCTCTGGAAAAAGGAAAATAGTGATTCCGCTGGAACGTATCCTGCGTATGTCGATTGCCACCAAGAGGCAAAAGAACCTGTAAAGATGAAGAAAAGTTACAAATATGCTCAATTCAATAGACCATAGAACTCACCAGCAGACGGGCCAAGCTCGCCGAAACCTAAAAGTTCCAGGGCCAACGGCATCAATCTCACAAGGACTCCAAAAGCAAGCAGCGACAGCAACACTGTGGCTGCAATTTCGACGGGATGCTCTTTCACGTATTCGAATAAGTCGGTGAAGGTTATTTCCGCAGCCTTGCTTGCTTGATCGTAGGCTTCAGCCATAGCCGGGCCCATCTTCTCGCGGCCATCCCTCAGCACCTCCTCCAATTTCTTCAGGATGTTTTTCGCAAGCCATTCAGACCATCCTGTGGCGAAGACGGCGTCATCGAGTTTCGCCGACAGTAGTGGTCCAGACTTCTCTGCAGCAAGAAGAATGTCGATAACATTATCTGCGGTTTCTTCAACGGTGTGGTGGATGGGAGAGTAAAAAGATGGCTTCTCAGTGATAACGCCGTAGGTGTGACTCGGCGAAAGAGCTGGTGCGCGGTCATTATCGCAGAGACAGCACAAGAAATCCATATTGCTTTGGTTCGATAGCTCTGAAAGATGAAATGATGTAGGAGTAGATTGACCGAAAGAGAGAAATAGAAACGCGAAATTCGTGGGTTGATAGGTTGCACTGGGAGAAGACGGGAACTAGGCAGCCTTACGTCCTTTATTCAATTCTTAGCCGATGCGGCTGTGCGCATGCACGTGCCTGCGTGGCAGTAACTTTGCCATCATTGATTCAATAAAAAAAAACGCCTTGAGTGGCACTATTGAGAGCTGATGCAAGGGAATATTGTCGGTCGAATTGAAGGCTAGTGGTCAATATTCGGGAGGCCTACAAAGGCTGGAATGTGGCTGGCTTTGGAGGCTGCGGGGAGGCCCAACTGCGAAGAGGGCAATCAAAATACATTGACAAGATGAAAGTAGCTACATTTCCAGAGCCTGTCGCTTGATATAGTGACTTGATTCTGAGCTGATGTTTAAGTTTAACTCATCAAACCTTGGAGACGATGGTCGGTGATGTTATTTTTTATACCTGCAAGTACACACAGCTGTTCATCAACACCACCATACATGCATGTACATAGCATCCTCCACCAACTAACTGGTTGCGGGCTACCATTAGATGGCAGCCACCACATCCCGCGATCCCTTTTGCCAACTGGTTATTGATAAATCATTGCTGAGTAGGTCATTTCACGTGCCACCCTTGCAAAGCGTAATTTCTGAGTATCTTTGGTCTTTTGTAGCCTTATGCCTTACAGTGCCAGCCTTGATGCGCTGCCTCCAGTTCCAAAATTAAACCGCTTATAGAGGCTTAATTTCTTCAAAGTGCCTAATTATGGATCAGCTTAATGACAGTAAGAAGGATGAACACGATGAAGATAAGGCGAGAGGGGTAATTGGCGACTGCAAGTTTGTGAGTCGTATCTCAATCGCCGTTCGAGGGATTGGCAGTGTTTCGCATGGTACTGTGGTACCGAATTCCGGCGTAAGCGGCGTTCTTCAGGTCATACTTCAATTTGACTCTGATTTGCGGAGAAACACAAGTGCTATGAGGTCATGATGGTGGATGACTAGTATTACGCAACGCTCAGTGCGAGCGCAGGAGCCTGGAACTTACGCTCTACTTCCACCAAGCTGTTAAAGCAGGTTCCTAGCCTGGTGACACTGCTTTCAACTAAAGTGAAAAAATCACCGAATGCCCCGCTGTTATGTTGGAATTTTCTTTCTGGACATTACATCTACATGTCTAGTAGTACATAGAGTATCTATAACAGTTCTATGCTCACACCCGCAGTGTCTATTACACAGCAGTAACTCTCCCTATTCTCCTCTCTTCAGGTTGGTGAGAATCGCATCTACCATCTGTTGGCGAACTCGATGTGGTATCTCATGCCCGCAGTCTTCGATAATGACAAGCGTTGCCCCTTCAACATCATCTCTTAGAGCCTCGGCGTGCTTTAGCGGGAAAATCTGGTCCTTTGCGGCGTGAATAACAACTGTCGGACATCGGATCTGTTTGAGTAACTCGCGCGGCCACCTCACACCCGACGCATCAGAGTGGTTATACTTGGTCCACATGGTCCCGCTCTGTTTCTCGCGGTAATATGTAATCTCAGACTCCCTTCTCGATTCGGCCTTTTCCTCTTCCGTTGGCGGTTGAGTTGCTAGAGCAAGGTCAAGTCGCATATATAATTGGATCCAACCGTCGTCATCTTCCTTGTCATCTGGGATCTCATATGCTTCAGCTAATAGCCACTGCCCTTCCAAGTGTACCTGAGGCAAGTTATCATGAGGGAGCTGTTGCCTCCCAACTGGACTCGTGAGAACAAGGGCTAGACTCCGAACAACATGTGGTAGACGACTAGCTGTTTGCCACGCAAGAGGTCCGCCCAAACTAGTGCCGATGAGATTCACTTCTGTGAGTTTGAGATGTTTAATGAGCCCTACGATGTCGTCGACCATGTCGTCTAGCGCATATACCGGTGTACCGTCAGAAGGCTTGGCAAAAGACGTTGACCGGCCTGTATCACGATGATCAAAACGAATAATGAAACGTGGATGATCCGGAGGACTAAGTAGCCGAATAAGCCCGTCTGTCTTCTGTGTCATGGCACAACTATGTCCTGAGACGAGAAGTATAGCCGTATCCGATGGGTTGCCGAAGACCTGATAACAGATCCGGCACCCGGACGAAAATGATGCGAAAAGCTCTTCAGACATTTACTCAGGAAGAACTCCTCTAAAGAAAATGAAATTGTCGTCCGTGATTGTTTTCGATAGAATCGCGGTGGTGCTCTAGTAGAAGCTGTTTTGTTTACCAACGCGAGCAGCTTCTTGCGCAGGATTGGAAGAAGTGCGGGGTTTGAGATACCGCATTGTTATCATCAAGCATATGATGTTGGCTGTGTTGATTCTGCGCTTTGGTATTGCATTATAGGCAGATTCTAGTGGGCTAATATTCTAATCAATATCCAACCTTCGGTGTTTCTGAATATATTAAGATGACGTTCGTTTTTTTCCCCTGAAAATAGACTTTACTTACCTATTTATGAAAAGGTCTAAACCCTTTTTCAAAAGAAATGGCGATTGTAACTTCGGCCGGAGCGGGCCGGAGCGGGCCGCACGTAAGAGTAGGATGTACTCCGTATGGATCCGAAGGATGGAAATAATAACTGAACTACATGTAACCACTAACACCCGCAGGCCTGCTAAGCTTGCGTAACCTTTTTTCCAGGTGTAATCTTGCTAGTGGTCCTTAACCAAGATTAGGGATCTAATATTCGACACCTATGTTGTAACAGTGGTTCTCGGCTCGGGATATCTTCGTCATCTGGTTCCAACGGACAAATCGGATGCTGGCAATTTTCTTGGCCTCGAGCTATGATTGGACTAAGTCAAAGATCAGCCCCTTGTGTGTGTCACGATCTTGACCGGAGATGAAATGCAACATCTTCCTACTCTGTCGAGCGACCGATTAGAGCACAAGGCTGCTGACAGTCAGCATCCATTCTATATTCAAAGAATAGGGCGTCATTAGCAGTTGGCATTTAGCGAAAGTCTCTTTTAGGCTTAGGACTTTTCTCGATAATTACTATTGCTAAATGTGGTCTATGCTGGCTTACATCGTCCGCTTATGATGCTGTAACCAGGGAAAAGATGAGGTCACACGAAGAGGGGGCATACCGAGGACACAATTGACCTATTCACATTGAGCATATGGTATACCATTACATCTTCTCCCAAAGAGTTCTCTGCAACCTGATCTATTTCGGCTTTCGTTTCAGCCTCTACCTTCACTTTACTATCTTCCCCGTTGCCGGCTTTTTGCAAGGAACCATGTCTTCAGCAGCTACAACAAACGCCAGCGAAAAAGCTGTAAGCTCACGGTTTATTTTCCATCACTGCAGACTGAAATTGAACCTAACAATTATAGGTTCTGATACTTCGTAAGAAGTTGGGTGCCGATAAGGTTATCTTGCCAGATGACACTCTCCCAAATTTAGGCCAATTTGGCACAACCTTTTACTTCATTGCACAGGCTGCGCAGATCGTCCCTGCATGCCGCGTTCTCCCGGTCAACGCTGCGGACGTCGCGGCAATCCTTAATATAGTTCGGGAGACTGGGGCTACTTTTGCAGTTAAATCTGGAGGTCATAACTCATACGCTTCTGGGACCAATGCGGAAAACGGAATCACTATCGACCTGAGCCGTCTTAAAGACATCACCATCTCTGATGATCGCAAGTCTGTCACCGTTGGTGCGGGCTGCAGGTTCGGCGAAATCTACGAGAAGCTAGAGGCACATGGACTTGCGTGCGTTGGTGGTCGAATTTCTAGTGTCGGAGTCAGTGGACTTACTATGGGAGGTACGAATATATTTAATAGCAAATATGCATTCACTGTCCGGTGGCTAACCTTGACTCAATAGGTGGCGTTTCTTTCTTCTCGTCCGAAAGAGGGCTTGCTTGTGACAATGTTATAAGCTACGAGGTAAGTTTTGCATCCGCCGTCCCTCAGCTGCCTTTGTCGATCGCTTACGGTTCCCTCCCTCTTGAAGCTTGTTCTTGCCAATGGCCAAATTCTAAATGTCACCGAAAAGTCGCATCCTGACCTTTTCTGGGGCATGAGAGGAGCCGGTATCACTCTTGGTATCGTCACTCGTATGGAGCTGAGAACCTTTAATTTTGGACAAATATGGGGTGGTGTCAGTGTATTCGCCCATGAAAACAAGGCTGCAGTTTTCGATGCAATCAATAAGTTTGTACACGATGGCTCAGATCCCAGTACCGAAGCCTTTCTTTTAGCTACTGATGCCGCAAAGGATGGCAACGGCATGTACGCCGTCATCACGTCTCACAGCAATCCCCAATCTGACACCGCGGTCTTTAACGATATTAAAAGTCTCACTCCCCTGACCTCATCGACTCAAATTCGAAGCTTGAAAAATCTTTGCGACGAGATGGAGAGTCAAAATGAGCCAGGTTTCAGGTATTTGCGTTCTGGGTGGCCAAAATAAGGGGATTGAAGTGCTACAAACTAACCACTACTCATAGATTCCGCGCTTCTTCATTGTCTGTGAAATGTCATCTACCAACGCTGAAACAAGTTGACAACATCCATAAAGAATCTGTGGCTCTTTTAAAAGATTGTGATGGTTTTGTGCCCTCCATATTATACCAGCCATTGCTCGGGTCTATGCTTTCAAGGGACAAGATTGGCAATGCGTTGGGAATTAAACCGGAAGACACGCCTTTAATAAGTACGCCAGAAACGCTACATTCCACAAATAGATGAGAGTTTACTGACATGAAATTGAGTAGTTATAGCAATTCTTTGGAGGTGGACCGATATTCAACATGATCAAATTATCATTGACGTTGCCAACCAGTTTGTGGAGAAAGTTGCGAAGGCCGCTCGGGCTCAGGGCACGTTCCACCACTACCAATATCTCAACTATGCAGACAGTCGCCAGGATATATACGGTAGTTACGGAGAGGAGAACAGAAAACGCCTTCTGGAGATCAAAGCAAAGTATGATCCTGAAGATTTGATGTCGACGCTGCGTCCAGGTATCATCCAGTTGTCAGGCTCGCAGAAGGCATGAGGCATTGGAGAAAGACTCTGGCTTTGTATCATGAATTAACGGCTGCTCGGCAGATAATATGAAAAAAAAAAAGATTCTGTCTCTCTTACATGATTTATGATACTGTTCACGATTGGGTATATAACATGTGATTACGTGGGTTTCCGCGCTACACAAAATGGCCCTTATATATACTTCTGATCATGATGCGGTGCAACAAGCATGTTCGATGGCTCGAGTTACTTGGGTAGAGCCAATTTAGTTATTTTAGATCTCTTTAGCTTCACGTTGCTTTGTAGGCCTTCCGTAATGACTCAGTCTCGCTTCACCCCCAACTGTTTGACTGTCCGTAATCCGAGCACGCTTAGCACGCAGACCAGCGTCATGGCAGCAAACATGGTCCAGAAAACAGCGCGGTATCCCAGAAGGGCACTGGGCGAGGCTTTATCGGCGTCAATAGATGCATTAGTGACAGAGGCGGCGATGAGCGAGGTGACAATTAGGCCAATGGCGGTTCCAAGCTGTGCGCAAGTGTTGAAGACAGCTCCGCTCAAAGCCTGCATATGCGTGGGGAAAACGTCCGACACGACGAGGATGCCAACTATGAAGAGGATATCGCAACTCAATGGAGCCAGAATCTACATATAGTTAGAGACAGAACATTTTTATAACCCATGTTTCAAGCAGAAGACGGTATATTTGACCAGTAATTACTCACCTGGGCAAAGAAAGGATCGTACCAATATGGCCAACTGGGATTGATCAGGGCCATGAGAAGTGGCGCGACTGTGCTAAGAGTGGAGGAGATGAGTACCGACGACATAACAGGCATACGATTTACAAAAGATTCCGGTCGATATGTTGCTTAGTGCTCCAGAACAGAAATTAGAGACGGGAGAATCTGTAGTGAAGCATGCAGCGCCGATTGACTCTGTACTTGCTGGAAGCTGAAGAAGAGGTTAACTCATATCCCTGCGAGGACTGTTGCTAGTGACCAACGACTTACAACAGACTGCTATACAATTCCATGCAGTTACACACAGCCGTAGTGAGTAGTACCATGAGGCAACAACTGGTGAACACCCAATTTCTCCACAGCGAGTTGGGGGTAAGGGCATTACGCTGGTGCCTTTCTTGGTATTGCATCCATCCTATGAATACAGGGATTAGGGTAGCACTAATGACCAGAAGGACAATAGTAGACGCCTTATGAATATTCTGGATATTGGCAGACAAGATTCTGAAACCCTGCATTAGCTACGCCGAGGAATGGTAAACCGGAGAGGGATCTGTACGCTAGAACATAGGACAGCATCGCCAAACTTGCAGTCCCAATGAAAGCCCCGATGATGTCAACCTCTCTCAGAATTGTAGACCAAACCGACTTTCTAAGACGGACAACAACCTTCGGCAACGTCCAAATACCAACTAAGAATAAAGCAAAAGTAGTGGCTGCGGCAAGATAAAATGCGGCCCTCCAGCCGGTGCTATCAGCAAAGACGCCGCCAAGGACGAGCCCAAGAGAGAATCCGATCGGACCAGCGAAACCCAAGCACGCGAAACCTAGGTTGCGCGGCCTTCCTTCCTCTAAGCTGGTTGAAATAATAGATATGGACGAGGGAACAATGATGGCGTTCGTGATACCCTGCAAGGCACGAAAGGCAATTAATTGGCCACCGGTTTGGGCCAAGCCGCAGGCCATCGCGGAGATGGCGGCAGTGAAGGCTCCTATCAAACTCATGGTTTTGGTGCCTATCACGTCAGTGATAGAGCCAGCCAGTAACAAACAGGAACCTGCAGTGAGGTAGAAGACAGAAGTAGGCCAAACAAGAAGTCCTTCGTTGATATGTAATGAGGCCGCCATGGCTGGTAGGCCGACAACGACGACGCCATTGCAGAAGCTGCTGAAGAGATTCAAGCCCAAGAGTTGCGCAACAACGAAAGTAGCTCGAGCTTTCGAGCGGATGATGGGCGTTTCACGATCCTCTTCTGGTGTGGCGGGCGAAGAGTCCCTCGAAGCATCATGCAACGCTTCAGCTGGTGCTGATCCAAGGAGGCCACTGACAGGCTGGAGCTCTACCGATTGAAATTTCGTAAGTACTTGTGTTGCCATTTTGCAAACATGTAACACAAGAGCGATGTGACTGATTCGAGTTTCTGAGGTTGTGAAAGTGTGAGTCAACAATTCCTCGGTGTTCCTATCACTAGTAGGCTAGATCCATGTCTTCTTGCAATCCGCTAATTACTCATGATTGTTGGTTCCGTGTTATCAAATTGTGACCACATGTGGATGCACTCATGCAAGAATATGCGGTTGGTCAGCTTGCCTCGGGCGGCCGCTAGGTATTGTGCCAGGCATGCCAACAATTTGGACCCTTCTATCTGTAGACTCAATCTGTGCAATTGATCACCTCAACGCTGGTAATTGACCTCATCATACAGCGCTGCATTTGATCAAATAAATATCTAATATTGCTATTATGTGATCCATCGACTATGTAGCTGTCTGCGCGTGGGAGCCGAAACTCATCTTCATAGTTATGATGGCCAATTGAGTATATCTTGGCTCGCACGTTAACCTATAGACATCCAAGTCTCGTAGTATGGCATACTATGAGGATTCTGACAACAATACGGATTTCATTGACTGCATGACAGATGAACTCGTGCAAGTAGGGAAAACGGTGAAGCAGTAGCATACTAACTAGTAATATCAGACCAGGAGCTCGAATGGTATCCTTCAACCACGAGTCGTAGTTTGAGCGTCAGTTCGATTCTTTACAAACGGGTGCTTGTAAGCTAGGTATTATGGTCACTCTATGAACACACAGGTAATGGCAGATTGCAATTTGAATTGATGAAAGGTGATATTTGCCAGAGGCTAGCATCATCCGCCTTACTACGGATCTGTCGATAAGCTGGTCAAGGTTCCAGGGGGTTGCTCGCCTCTGTTTACTCCGTTACCCAGCGCTGATTTCCCGTTCTCACGGGCCCGGAATGAACCCCGTTGTCATGTCGAGCCTCCCGTATGGAAGCCCTGCGATTGCGCCGCTTCCGTCCCTCAACCCCAAGAGCGCCGAAGCTAAGGCCGGTTGAGCAGTACCACACCCCCTCCCATCATCATCATCATCATAAAACAAATAGCCAAATGCGTTCGAGCTTTTTGGGATGACCTCAAAAGCAGAGGGTCTAGGTCATCCCGACTTCAATACCTCAACTTGGATCGACTGATAATCGTATGGTGGTGCTTGGTTTGGGCATTTCCGATTACTTTTCCATGTCTTAGACGTTCGTCTGCGGATGTGTCGCTATCGCTATTAGATAGATACCTCCAGTTAGATGGTGAGGAGCTTGGAGACACCTCTTTGAACGGAAGGACGATGAACTGGATGTTGCAGAGGTACTCCATAGAGCGTCGGACTGCCGCCTCAATCTCGCCTAAAGTATCGGATTCTTCCCATGACCTAAATCTGACTTCTTCGGCCGTTATTCTATCCCCAAGGGTCGGCCCCAAATGTAGCTGAATGGCCCATAGCGGATGGGCTTCTCTGTCTCGATCAACGTCAGCATTGGCTTGGCCAATCCATGAATCCCAATCCAGTTGTTTAAGAGATATTTGCGCTTGCGACTGGATAGCATTCCAAAATTCGTTAACCGGTAAACCGCGGCTCATATCATGAAATACCACAGTAGGGTTCGTTGTTCCATTCTCTCGATCATCTTTGCTGCTGGGGCTAGAGCAGCCGCTGTGTATGGACATAGGAGGGGTTATAGGTACGGAGGAACCATTCGGAACTCCCAGCTGCGCTTGGCGAACCACATACTTCGCGACATATGTAACCTCTGCTATATCCAGCCAATAGTCTGGCGGGTCAGAAGGAAAGCATCCCATGCGAACTGCTCCGGCGACCAGCCTCCAGATATAGTCGTCTGTGTTGGAAAGGCCAGATACTTGATCACCAATTATGTAGCCAGGTTTGATAACCACGAAGGTCCGGCTCCCATTCGTCGGTCCCCTTTCATCCTCTTGTCTAGAATCGGGGTGGACAACTTTGTTGTATAGGCGGCCTGCGGCTAGTGTCAGTTGCTCCGACACGTATTTGGTCTGGCTGTATGCTTCTGATTCGTTGAGAGCTCGTAGATAATCTTCATCTGATTGATGCAAGCCTTGTTTGATGCCACCAGAGATGAAGATAAAATTTCGAAGGTGTTGAGACTGGAGAGCCGCCTCTAGTAAATGGAAGGTTGAGATGACGTTTGCCCTTTCTAGGACGTCGTAGCTGGCACTGTAATTCACAACAGCTCCGTTATGTATGATTATGTCAATATTGGACATCTTTGTCCACTTTTCTTCTTGTAAGCCTAACCGTGGCTCCGCCAAGTCTCCTAACCAGACTTCGATTCGAGAGAATGCACTGTCTTTCCACCACCCTGCAGTGTTTGCGGCTTTGCGAACCCGTTCTCGGGCAATGTCAATGTCGGCTGCCCGTACTAGGATGATGATCTTCCTCACTTGATGGTTGTTGAACAGCTCACCCAAGATGTGTGTTCCCAGATATCCAGTCGCGCCGGTTAGTAGTACCTGGGAGCCCCGACGTCCTAGAGAATTCGCGTCCGGAAGATTTATGGATATGCTTCCAAGTCGTGCTTCCCAAGCTCCCAGACTTGTAGCTATATCCACCTGTGGCTCATCGACTGTTTGGCCATTTTGGTGATGCTTCACCAGTGTTGCCAGTTGTTGAATCGTAGTCTCTCGACGCAGGAGCTGCGGTACTTGTGTGATCAAATTGAACTCTCTTTTTAATGCCTTAACGAGGACAATAGCACGAAGAGAGTCTCCGCCATATTGAAGGAAACTTATGTTTGTGTGAACCATGGCCGTGTCTAGTCCCAGAGTTTCTGCCCAAAGGCGCTGAAGAGTCACTTCAGTATCATTGCGAGGCAACATAAAACCTTCCTGTGGAAAGATACGACATGCCATCAAGTCTTGAGTGGAAATCTCTGAGGCTAAAGAGCGCAGAAGTTTTCTGTTAATTTTTCCGGACGGAGTATACGGTACTTCAGAGAGCTGGAAATATAGAGATGGCGTCATATAGTCAGGAAGAACTGCCCGTAAAGAACGATCAATCTCTGCTTGAAGGTCCTGTAACAATGTGTCGGGCGCATAGAGAATTATACTTGGTGAACTTGTTGACTGGGCTAGACGTTTCCGTGGCAAGTGTTGGGGATAAAGCTCGAGTTGACATTCCAAGTATAAAAAACAAGAAATGCTGACACTGTCGGTATTTTGGTTGGGTATTATCGACTCAACGAGTACCTCTTTCACTCTGACCGGTGATGCCATGGCTCCTGATTGAAGATAATTCCAGATACTGAACTCGGTCGCACTCAGATCGACACGTTGGCCACGTATTTTGACCATGGTATCTTTGCGGCCGATATAATCGAACGTCCAGTCTCGGTTGCTTCGCACAAGATCTCCAGTTCTATACAGCCTGCCTCGTCGACCCATAACACAGCCATGACCGTGAGTTAGCCATACGGGATCAACAACAAAGGCTCTTTCTGTTTGCCCTGGCGCATTCAGATATCCCATCGTCAACATTGGGCTCTCCACTAACAACTCCCCCACTTCACCGAACCCACAGAGAACATCTGTGTTTTCAGGTTGGACCACCCAACAGTTCCCTGGATGCTTGGATCTTATCTGCGAGGATGCCGAGTTCTCCTTGATTATAGGCGCAAGAGAAACAACAGGACACTCCGTTGCTCCGTACCAATTGAATAGGGAAACATCCATTTCAAATAAAGGGCCAATTCGTGATGTGAGTGCCTCGCCTGTGAGCACAACTAATTTGATTGGCGTCGAGACAATGGCTTCAGCCAACGCAGACATGACTATAGACGGAGTGGTGCAAATGCAATTGGCCTGCATTGTGTTGATGGCTGCGACAAGGTTATTTAATCTCTCTGTCTCTGAAGGAATACAAAGACATCCACCAGCAACCAGAGTCATGAATGTCTCATGGAGGCTTATATCGAATGAATACGAGGAAAACTGGAAAAGCCGGGAACTCTGTCCAAGCTGGAGGATTTGTGATCCACACACCGCAGAAGTCGAGATGCATTCTGGGCTTAGCATCACACCTTTTGGCGATCCTGTACTGCCGGATGTAAATACAACAGCCGCGATATTTGTAGATGTATTCTCAGCCGGGTGCTCTGCACCACTAAATAGCTGATCTTCGAGGCTGAGTTCGTCCACAGCAAATAAGGGTACTGTTGTATCGATTAATATTGTGCTCTCCGATGTTGTGAGGATGCAAGGTGGATTCAGGATATCCAGAATTTCGGCCAGCCTGGCTGTTGGCGTATTGACATCTAGAGGAGCTATTCCCCAGCCTCCGATCAGGGCCCCAACCATGGCTATAGGCATCCATTTTGACTTGCTCGTCACAATTGGCAGTACTTTGCCAGAGTGTTGGCCAATATGTTGAGACAAGAAGCTGGCTAGATTTGATGCCAAACGCATCAATTCTTCATAGGTGTAATTTCCGTCCCAAGCAACAATAGCGGGATGATCGCTCTGTATGCTTGCGCGCTGGGCAATCAAGTCTTGGACGGTTGTGGAAATTACACCAGGTACTTGAGCATTCCGTATCCACAGTTCTGAAAGCTCTGATGCTGTTGTTGAAGACATTGTGGTGAGAAAGAATAAAAGTAAACACGATAAACGATAGTATGTTATAGTCATCAATTTTTTTTTTTGCAAAGAGTGAATCTATTGATTCTCCAAGCGGAGGGATTCAGTTATATATCTTTCCTATCGCATCTACCGAGAAGGTTACGTCTTTGCCCGCGAAGGTACGACAAGATTTAATTCTTGTAATACGAGGCAAGTTGCCACTTCTTGGATTTCCCGAAACTGACACGAGTCTAACCATGAGGGTCACAGACATACCCCAGCTGAGATATTAAATATATCCATCAAGTAAAGCTGCGAAGCGGGTTTACGCAAAGTTATAAACTAAGTGTAAACTACTTTGAGATTTACTTTATTAATATAAAAAAATTAATAAGCTATTATAATTACTAGCTATAAATTAAAATACTAATTAATAATTAGTTAAATTTATATTTTATATTATTTATAATTACATATAATATATAATTTACCTCACTTTTTAATATTATTTCATTTATAAAGTTAATATTATAATGATTTTTGTAATATTAAGCTTTATACTCCTTATATATTATATTATACTAAAACTTATAATATATTTAATTATAATTTTATATAAAGTATATTTAAATAATATTATTTTTTTAATATTATATCAATTATATAAATGTAAAAAAAGGTAATTTTTTATATATATTAAGTAAGAATATATTCAAAAAATATTATAAGTATAGTACTTAAAGGCTGGGGCGTAGCCTTCCTTTGACCTAGCTGTTGAAGCTTTACTGAACCTCTTAATAATAAATATAATATATAATCTCCATAATTAAGTTTTTATATTATTATATATTATAATAATACTAATATATATCAAAATGTTTTTTATCTTGCCAGTTTAATAAATTTATTTAATTTATTACTAAAACTTATTTTTATTATAGTTTTATAATTCTTTTAAAGCTTTTTATTTAATTTTAATAAAAAATCTTTTTTTATATTTTTTATATACTTAATTAAATAAAATAATAACCTTAAAGATGTTAATTTAAAAGCATTATAAAATAAGTATAAAGTAAAGTAAAGCAGGGCGGAAAATAAATAATCTATCAAGTCTAATAGGGCGTTACTACTACTGCCACTCTCTTACGCAGCAGCTTTGCTTACCCCTATAGACGCCTTTAGCAGGCATCCCACTTGTATAAGCTAGATCCTGATTTATTGTCACATAATGTTTTTGAGTCTACTCTCAGTACGGCCGGGATTGAGCGAGACAAGAGCTCCTTGCAAATACTGCAGTAATTAAGACGCAGAGATAGACTACGTTCACGTAGGAACGAAAGCACGGGAATGCAGAGCTATTCTTGGGACGTAATATTACGGTCCGCATTGGCAGAAGAGAGTACTATGTCCAACCATTGGTGCTTGTATTTATCAGGAATCTATGGTTGTCAAAGATGAATAAAAACATATCTAGGTCCTTGCGTTGTTCAGAGACTATCATTGTTAAAAGAGTACTATAGTGACGAGCTGAACAAGTATTCCCACCACAAATCTCCCCCAAAAGAATCGGGCACTAGGACTTCCCGCTGCTAAGGATCACGCTTCAGGAGTGGAAATCACATGTTCCAGCTCATCACATAATGCCAGAACTTCGCCCACGGTGTTGTAGTGAACAAAACTAGCCCGAATGATTCCGTCGCTGTGTGGTCGGAGAACGTCAAATGTTGCTCGTGGTGCCCAGCAATCACCCCACATAAGCCGGAATCGGTCGCGAACATGAATCTTCATCACAATGTCACTAGACTTACGCCCAATGACCTCGAATATGACAATTGACACTCGCTGGCTTGGATCTTCGGTCTGCTTTCCAAACACTCGATAAACCGTGGGCCGACTGAGCAAGTAATCCAAGAAGACTTTGGTCAGGACTGTCTCCTGCTGGATGATAGCGTCCCATCCAAGGTTGCTTAAATACTTTGAGATGGGGCCACACATTGATTCCAGCTCGTAACAAACATTGCCTAGGTGAATTTTGCCATCAAGGGTAGAGGCGTCAAGGAAGTAATGGTTGATACTGCTCATATAGCGGTCCTGTGCGCGACGGTGTGCGTATAACTGCGCTATATGTGGACCGAATACTTTGTACCAGCTGAAGCAGTAAAAATCCACGTCAAGTGCTTTGACATCTACTGGACGGTGGGGAGCCCAGGCAACTCCGTCCACAGCAATCATGCAACCAGGGATGGTATGAACAAGATCGGCCAGCTCCCGAATTGGATGAATCGTCCCAACCACGTTAGAGACGTGATTGCAAGTAACGAGGCGCGTTTTGGGGGTCAGAAGAGGCTTGAGTGATTCAACCGTGAGGCAAGGGCTATCATTCTCGTCTTGAGATGGTGTCCACCATTTGATGGTGATGCCCAAATTTCGAGCAAGATATACCCACGAGCTTGCCGCCGCTTCATGGCACAGAGTAGAGCAGACCATCTCGGCGTCCGAGTTGAGATAAGGTTGCAAGGACTGGCTTAATAGCCGTAGTAAAGCAGTCGTAGACGGTCCAAAAGCTGATACAAAACGCTTGGTGAGCAAAATAGAGCTCGGTCACAAGAAGAGAGCCATTGAACCTACCAATCTCTGACGGATCCGCATTGATGAAAGCCGCACACTGGAGCCAATTGATCGCATACTCGGCTTGTGCCGCGTCACTTCGAGGATCTCCATCTCCACGGTCAATTGGCATAGAAATCATCCGTTCACTTGCTCTATTTTGTCGATTAATGACATGAGTACTCTCAAAGGCCAGTTTAGAACATACATTGTAACAGCATCCCCCAATACCACTGTCCCCGACGCATTGTTGAACAGTACGGTCTCCCCACTAAGAACAGGAAAGTGACTTCGGACTTGGTTCATATCAATCGCATCACGAACGGCATCGCCGAACTTGGCTTTGTAATTGCTAGAATACGTGGCCTCCAATGTGTTCTGTCCATTAAGGTGCTGAGAGGCGTGGTTGCTGTTTTGACCCTTAACAGACGAGACTTGTTCGCCATCTACCGCGGTAGTACTTGGTGCCATAGCTGATGGAAAATAAAAACTAAAGAGGGATAGAATATAGAGTTGTAATGAATAGAGTAAGATGTATATTGAACCTGGAGCGGACGGGGAAGAGTTTATATTGTGCCCTCAGCTTCGTCTTTTGACCTCGATACACCGTTATTTTCCGACGCCCCAGTCTTTTTTCTGGTCGCAAAGAGCGGTTTACTAGGCAGTCAGGTGTCTCAGTAAGAATCTGCAGCTCTTTGATATGACCTGTCAAGCGCCTCCAAAAAAATAGTTTTGATATACGAAATACGGATCCGTCACATTCTCGGTGGGTATATGCCAAGATTTGATGAGGCCCAACGTAGGGAAGCTGTGACAGATGCCAATATTCTATAAACAGAAGGGTATAACTATGCAAGAGGTATGTATAATACTACGTGTTGGTCATGTTTCGGAATTCCCGTTGATACAAGGGCTGCTTGGGCGCTAGAAACCATTACCTCTAGTAGGATTAGAATCCATCCTTTCTAGTCATCGGAACGAAACAGGGAACGGAGATTGCAGATGGATGATTAAATCGTAAATAGAACTATGTTCCAAATCTAATATCCAATCACCCCTAGCTTTGCACTTCAACAGCCAGCATACTATTTATACGGCGCCAGAAAGAGGAAGAATCTGGGAGTAAGCACTGACTTGAAGATGTCTAAGTCCGTAGATTGCTTGCAAACTCCATTACAATTCCTCTCTTTGGTCCTTGTAGTCCGCCTCCGTCTCAAATTTACCGGTCTCCATTTCCTTTAGAACCATCATTGAGATGGCTTCATAGGCAAGATTTGCAGCTGCAAATGCCGTATCACCCCCGGCGCTGTCGTAGGCTGGAGTAACTTCCACAATATCAAGGCCAACAACGTTCAACTTGGAGAGGACAGTCATGATTCTCATCATCTCGCGAGACGTCCAACCGCCCGTTTCGGGAGCGCCGGTTCCCGGGGCAAATGCCGGATCAAGTACGTCAATATCAATACTGACATACACGGGCACATCTTCCCCGATTGTGTTGTAGATTTTCCTGCTGATAGCATCAGCGCCTTCATCGTCCATCTCTTCGACAGGAATGCGCAGAAATCCGAGGGAATCGTCGCTGTGGAAATCCTGCAAGCTCGAAACTCTACCATGAACACCGGCATGAACTAGATGACCCGGGAGAAGGAGACCCTCCTGAGCTGCCTGCCAGAACACGGTCCCGTGATGAATCTCAGAAGCTTGCGACTTCCAGGCCTTCCTTGGATATGAGTCAGGATCCATCGTGTCGATGTGTGCATCGAAATGGAGAAGTGCGACAGGCTCTTGTCGAATCTTATGTAAAGCCCGGAGCATGGGAAGCACAATAGAGTGGTCACCACCAAGAAGCACCAGCCTAGGATGACTCCATCGGCTGTTCTGCGACGTAGAACGTGACAGCAGCTCGGTTAGGGCAGCACCCATCTGTTCCATCGCTAAAACGGGGTCAATTGGAACGACGGGTATGTCGCCGCAGTCTAGAACAGATGCCCATGATTCGTAAGGGTTGAAATGAAGGCTGGGATGGAAGCTTCTCCCCGAGAGATGGCGCCCAGATGCCCATCGGATTGCCTTTGGGCCCTCACGAGCTCCTATTTTTGTGAGCGGCGCTACATTTCTGGATCAGACGCAACCTTACCTGATCGGTACGTAGTAAGTGAGTCAAAAGGAATGCCCACAACGGCTATATCGAATATTTCGGAGCGATTGACGAGGCATCTTGAGTATGGGAGGTGATTGAATGTCGAGATACCAGAGAATGCCCACTATCCAACTTGAATCAGCCACCGTTGCATCGGTTGGGTACATGTAAGGAATACTCACATCGGAGCCCCATAGATCTTCAAGAGTAGCCTCCGAAGATCCTCTGACGGACAAAGAAATGGCAGCTATGAGAAAGAAAAACACAGGCAGTCGCCGAAAAGAAGCCACGGCATGTGAATTCATTTTCCTAGGGCTTGTATGAAAACGGTGTCAAAGAAAAAACAAGAAAGTAAGTAAGTACGGATGGCAAAAACCGAAAAGATCTTCTTCCTGGATGCTTTTCTAGATTGTCAGTCCTGTGCGGGCATGTTGGATTATATGGTTTTCGAGCCATATTTTAGTCCACCGAGCTGTGCCTGCTGCCCTGTTCCCCCCGGCCACGGACAGGCTTGTAGACTGTAATGAAGGTCACCCCAAAAGGTGTGTGCCAATCAGTGATGTAATTTGCTATTGCCGTCGCTAGGAGGCGCATCCGTTAATCATGTGTTGAAACTACATGCGATTAGCTGACGATATTCATTACAACCACCTCAACAGCGGCGTCATGTCTTCTATCCTATCAGACAAAGATCAATCGCGTGACCAGTATTGTAGTGGAAGAGTGGCTCTGTATTTAATAACACGGCTCATACGGCCACATCTTTACAGTAGAAATAGCTTGCTTGGATGCTTTCTCTATGCTTGAATTCTATCTCTAAGTAGTATTAAATAAGATTAAAATCCATCATCCATTCCAATTGCTAATATCTAGACTACGGTGCGTATCGCTTTGTACCTACCAACCGAAATCGGTACCGGTAGGCCCAAATTATGGCTATGGGCCAGGATACCACCACCATACCCGCAGCATTAAATCTTATAACATTGCAAGAAATTCATGGACATGACAGGTTCCCGTTTCACAGAAACGGTATGACTTACATATTTTCTTTATAGGAGGGATAGCTATCTATTTCGTTACAGTCCAAAGGGCTGTTCAAACTTTCACCGTGGTTTCCAGTCTCTTGGAGATACTGATACCAATTATCGGCAGGTAATAAAGACACCGGGAGTTGGCTCATGGTATAATCTGAGCGCATGGTAGAGATCAGTTGTGCTAATAAGTGTCAGCATGCATGTTGAAGACTGCCTCAACATCTATGGTGTACCTTGGCTCGCAAAGTCATATTCGGGAACAAGGAGTGTTGTATTCGTATCTGATCAGTGCTTGTAAGTTTTATGATCCTAAAAGAAAATAATTCTAATGTAGAGTAAAGGTTTACCAAAGAGTAAAGGATTTTCATCTGCGCTTGGTATCATCGATTCTGTTGGTGCCGTTGGAACGAGGGGGTCAACGCTTGAGAACGAATTCAACTGCATTGGTTCACAGGAGACTTGCGGCGTTTCTCCTGATTTGGGCATATGAGTATATGAGCATATGGGCACATCAATGGATACTTCTGAAAGCACTTTAATAAGGCTTACCATTTGTGTGTGTATGCTTCTTGGCTGTCATATCTCTCAATGCCGACGCAATGTGGTTTCCTAGCTGTGAAAGTTCCAAATCCCTCACAAGCTCATCTATACCCAATTCTTTGAATTTGACAGCAGCGGCGTTCATTTGATCTCTGGTGCATCTGGATGTATACCTACATGATCATCTGTCAGACTCTAGCCATGCGTCCGGGCGTTGAGGCGTACGCTGAGTGCGGCATGTCCGAGGGCAATGCTATGAGATACCCGAGATCTTCTGTTTCACTGAATATTTTGATCCACTCATGATACTTACAACCTTGATCAACGCAGTTGAGACATTTGTTCGCCGCTTTCGGGCTTTGAAAACGGTCCGGAAAGTCTTCACAAAGCTTCTTGATTAGAGTGGAGCGCCCGTCTCGGACCCAGTGCATACTGGTATGGTATCCAGCCTCCACGACATGACTGTAAATGTTAAAGCATTCAAATCTATGATAAATTCTCAGCAGATCCCGAATGTCAGTGTTTTCTTTTTTCGTGGCAAGGGCGGCTTCCCAACCCTGCCCATTTGGAAGAGCTACTTTAGCTTCCTCGATCGCGCGAAGAAACTGTGCAGGGTCTGTTTTGCAATTCTCCAAGAGTCGTTCAGTACTCGGCATGAGTTTAATTTCAACACATGCGGATAAACGGCTGCTTCCCCAACTGTTATGATCTGCCCAGTTTGAAACAGCGGTTCCGTCACGTTGATATGGGGTGGCGACTGTGAGAGTGGGTAATTTTGCGGTGGTATTTGAGGTGGGCTGCTGGTATGGAGCGGTTTGGGGTGAGCAGCACATGTTGGGTATATCCCGGTGGTTATTCTCATCTGATATCAAAGTTACCAATCCATCTCCAGCATCGATGCCTCGTCGCTGTTTCGGAATGTTGACGCCATTCGCAGAGATCAAAGGAGAGGAGGTCCCACGTCCTTGCAGATGATGATGGACGAGTACGCTCGAACCATCCTCTCTCTCTGGCCATTCGCGTCCAGAAGAGGTTGTGCGATTATTTTGATGGTGTCCAGGTTCTGCAAGGCTCATTTCGTTCACGTCTGGTCGGACATGGACGTTTTCAGACAGGCCCGTAGCGCAGCCGGAGAACCCATTAGTGAGCCTCTGTGTCGTCCGTAGTCGATGAATGTCACTTCTCTTCGTGGGCTCGGTTAGCGTATGCGTGGGGTCCTACTGAGACAAACCAACCTTGTTCTTACAAAGCAAGAAGAATAGACGGTGTAGTGCAGAGATTTCGTTTGTTGAAAGGTGCTGGAAACAGTTAGACACTTGTGCCGCCGATATTCTTTTCTCATTGGCGCTGAGGAAACGACCGAGTTGTGCAAGCAAGTCTTGTAGATCAGGGTTCGAATCCGGCCCGTTCTGCATTGTTGGAAGTAACGAACTCGCATCAGAGAAAGATGGGCTAAACACGGCCGGGAACGGTTATTGACGCCGATTAAAGTTGGAGAGATATCGTGCAAAGGAGCGGGGATCTCACTTGAGGGTGCACTAGTTTCGATGTTATATCAAGGGATTTCGCGAATGAGGTAAGAATCGACATATTCTCAGCTCAAGAGACAGGTAATACTTACAAATCCACAGCGCTAAACTCATTGTATCAGTGCTTTTATCGTCTTCATGTGGTGGCTTATTCATTTTACGTTCCGTGTATTCTTGCAGACCCCTTGCGCACTAACTTACAACAGGCACCTATTGTGAAACATAAGAGCGGGGATCTCTGCAGATCTACATTGTATGCCATGCGCCGGGGCGGGATAATAATAGGTCAAACGCGGGACACGAAGTAATAGTGATTACCCGTTGACTCCACCTTTGGTCAGCAACTTAGAGGCGTAGACACGGCAAAGAAGGTGAGGAATGTCTACTGCTAGTTGTTAGATTGGACTTCTCGCATTAATGTCGTAAGGGCAGCTTTGCTTACTTTAAGAGAAAATATTATCTTATAGCATTGCCCTCAGATATACCGCACTTAGCGTACGCCTTAGCGCCCGGACGCATAGCTAAAGTCTAATAGATAATTATATAGGTACCTGTACCTTATATATCTAGATGCACTAGAGATTAAATAAACGCCGCTGTATTCTTCTAGGTATAGGATTTGGCATAATAGCCTAAATACCTGTTGTAGCAGTGCTACGCCTCCAGGTGGAGCTAATGGGTAATATATATAATATATAGCTTACTATAAAAAAAGAAAACACTGATATTTAGGATCTGTTAAGAATTTATTATAGATTTAAATACTTTAATATTTACAATTATATCATGGAGGCTGGATTTACCTTTTTATTATAATTATATTACATATGTAAATTAGGTATTATTTTTATTATTTATTAAGGATTATAGCTGCTTAATAGCGTAAGGGTTAGAATAGTTACCGCCGGCGGGCTTTATTAAGGAGGAAATTTATCTATTACTTTTAACACTAATACTATTAATCTTTTACGCATTATTGTTTACATTTTTATATAAATTACTAAGGAATTAGAACTAGCAAAGGTATATGCCGCGTTTTAGGGCGTTTTACTAATTTTGGACCTAACTTAGAGTCATAGACTCTAAGTTGCTGACCAAAGGTGGAGCCAACGGGTAATATATGTGAAGTTAGCCACCCGAATTCGTGATATATACAATAATAGCAGCATCATTGGGAATACACGCGCAGCTGAAGTGGTCCTTACCTAGGCTAATGCTTTTTGCCACAAGTCGCAAATGCGACATGTATCTCATTGTGTAATACTGCTCCAGAGAAAATTAGAAATTATATATGTTTTCTAATAAAGGCAACAAAAAAGAGAGGAAGAAGAACGAAGCTTACATTAGTCCATGATCTAGGCCTAAAACTTGATGTGATTTCTTGTGGCTTTGGAGTCGTATAAATGGATGAGACTTTAGCCATATGTAATTGCCTAGGTAGATCCATACATTGATGTCCAGTCATCATGATGACTAGGAATTAAGGATAATGAAATTGGCGCCTGGATTCAAGACATCGATCTCGATGGCGTCCCTTGCAGCTCGTGTGCGGTGATGTGTCTCAGCAAGGCCCCACATACGCACGAATTTCTGAGAATTTCATGACCTTGTGTAACTGTATGACATATTTCAAGTCATTTTAGCCTCTGTTCTGGGATAATGGCTGATTGAAGAGTTCGAGGGCGTGGCGATAAGTCATCTGAACATTTTGTTGCAGACATGAGGATAGCGCACAGGCCCGTCCCGCGGCCCAACATTCGTGAGGTCGGTTGAGCAATAAGCGAGCGAAAGCAACAGTAGATCAACGCATGAATCAAATTGATGTATGTTGAACAGCTTGGGGGCAAATATTCACTCGCGATAGGTATCCCTAAAGCTTTGAGAATGGGGGATGGAGTCGCTTATTTATACTACATCGCTCTGACCAAATATTAGGCAAGGTCGCAGGATGACTAAACACAACGGTCTCATAGAAAGGCCTATGCAACGGGTCATGCAATCTTTCGCATCCTATTCTGCGATCGAGGAGCAAAGGTGAGAAACTACTAATTGTAGCAACAATGAAAGTGTCCAAATTTAGGAGAAACGGGGTTTTCCCAATAACTCTATTATGATTACTACCTACATAGTATTAGTCAAGTTGAAGTCGGAGTTCAGAGGATTGAGAGTGAGTGACCTTTACGGAATCTACAAAGGACTGAGCTACTCTCCCCAACGAAGCTCTGAGAAATATTTTCCATATCCTTGTAGAATAATAAGAAACAAATGGGAAATGGAATTATTATTTAGCTGAGTGGGAAGTATATTAAATAAGTATCTATGCAGAGATATGGGAGGGTTCAGTCTAAAGGTACCCTTTGATAGTCGTAATATTTAATGAAGGGCCGCAGCAAGGCGTGGATCAAGGGACAAATCGATTGCCTGCAATATATCCTAGCTAGCCGCGAATTGAAATGAAACGCAGGCTGCCAGTAGCAAAGGTTGAATGATTGTGCCGTATCATGCTCCAGGCTCTATTGTCAAGTTCTTTCCCTTGATATTGATCCAAGGTATCCCAAATGATATCAAAACCGCAGCTGCAGATGCGGCCGCAGAGAGATAAAATGTACCTACAAGAGCCTGGTTAAATGCGCCCAGAACAACTGGCAAATCTTCTGGGGGCACCAGTTTGCGAATAGCTCCTGACCCACTGACGAGCAGGCTTTGTATATCAACGCCGGGGATATTTGTCGGCAGCTTATCAATGAAGATATTGGCAAACACAGCTTGTGAAATCGCTAGAAAAATGGCACTGCCAAAGAATTGAGAGAAAGTGGCTGTAGAAACGCCGACAGGACTCTGTAAAGTCGGCAAGGTGGCTTGCACCGCTACAACGGGCATTTGGGCCATCATGCCGAATCCTATACCTGGAAGGATTTGGTAGCCGATCCAGTGTGCAGAATTTGTGTCGACATCAAATGTAGCATAAAGTCCCATACCGATAGCCATAAGAGCACAGCCAATGTAGACCCAGGGGTTCAGGGGGCCTAGTTTAGGAGCCAATGCTCCAGATAAGAGAGCGGCGGCGATTTGCGGAACGAACGTTGGGAGGCTCATGACACCGCTTCGGATTGGGCCTGCTCCTTTGATGACTTGGAACCACTCTGGAAGATAATATACGACTGCGAATATTGCGCCGTATGCAAACGCCAGAGTGAGGCTGCTGAGGGCAACAGTGCGGTTGACGAGTATGGACATGGGTAACATGGCTTCTTCGCCTTTATAAATCTGCCAGAGGACAAAAAACACACAGAGACCTCCAAATCCGAGGAAAAGTCCAATAATGGTCGCCGACTTCCAGGGATATGTGGATCCTCCCCATTGTAGTGCAAGTAGGGCCATCAAGATTGCCGGAATGAAAAGAGCTGCACCGATAAGGTCAAGAGCCCTGATGCGACGGGTGATGGGCTCGTTTTCTATATCTCTCGTGGGAGGATTGAAGGCTACTACCAACACTGCTCCGGCTACGGCACCGATTGGTAGGTTGATATAGAAACACCATCGCCACGATACGTGTTCTGTAAAGGCTCCCCCGATCAAAGGGCCAATCACAGTCGCAACGCCAAAGAATGAGGATATAAACCCAATATACACTAGACCGTTTGGTTAACTTCAGGGGGGTACATTCGTGAAGGAAGGTGGTTCTTACGTGGTCTCTTCTCAAGCGGAGCGATGAATGCGACGATGGAAAAAGCACCAGATACGATGCCTGCTCCTCCGGCTCCTGCAACAGCACGCCCGCCGATAAACATATTAGAGCTCACAGCCGTGGCACATAGTAGAGAACCAAGCTCAAAGACGGCAAAGAAGGTGAGGAATGTCCACTGCTAGTTGTTAGACTGGACTTCTCGCATTAATGTCGTAATGGCAGCTTTGCTTACTTTGAGAGAAAATGTTGTGTACAGTTTACCACTTAATGGCTGCAGTGAACATCTTGAGAGGGCCAATGTTAGCACTAATGCAGGATACAGTAGTATAGAGCTAAGAAGACGTACAACGCGAGAAAATATGCGCTTCCATACCACCCAATATCCTTTGTGGATTGGAAACGATCTGTGATATATGGAATAGCCTAGAAGAGCATAAACCGGTTAGCCTAGTTCTAGTGGTAGATTCGCCATTCATAGGACTACCAACTGTAGCAACAATGGAAGTATCTAGGGCAATAAGAAAAACAGGCAAACTCAGCCCTAAGAGGATGAAGGCCACTGCCGTTGGAGAAAGTGATGGCTGGTCTGAGGGAGTTTCCGTCTCGGCTGGTTGTTTAGTGTCGCTGTCCGCATTGTCGTCAATGCTTGTTGCCGCTTGAGATTCTTCCTTAGACATGACGAAGGGCCTCTTGAGCGCTTTCATTTACAATGACAAATAAATGCCCTGCTGAGAATCAACAAGCTGGCCAAACGTAATAGAAGAGAGAGGAACTAGTTTAAATGTAAAAGTTTCTGAAAAGTGTGTGGATATTTCCGTAGCCACGGAGTACTCCGTCCGGAAGTTAGACCGCCATTGATGATATACATTACTACGAACTTTAAACATCTTACACATTCCAACTCCGCTGCGGAATTAGGCAACGTGTAACTCATTTCTGTATGCTCTTCAGGCTCTTTGCCATCGGAATTAAGAGAAATGGGTTCAATACATTGGCTGCTGGCATAGTTGACAGTGAGCCACAGTGTCAACGGCCTTCATTTGCGGATGCTAAAGCATACGCAGTCATCAATTTGTTAATGATCTAGCACATTAAACACTCCAATAAGAGACATCGCAAAAAGGGGGGAAAAGGCGTGGGGCTGAATTAGTGACTTAAGGCGCATAGGATGGATGCCGGATGAGAACTTCAGCATGTTCAGAGGATGTATTTCGGGATTATAGAATCTGTGTGAGGATCTCACCAAGGCAACAGTGTACCTGTTGTTGCTTCATTTTCTATCCAATATTTTACCGTGTCTAATTTGCCACAAGAAAAGTCCATATCACAGGAATGCCGATCCACCTCCGAAAGTAAGAAAATTTCACATAGTTGACACAGATCCCTAATGATGTGCATCTTGCCCGCCGTCTAAGAGAAATCGCTGGGTTTCTATTCGGCAATATATAGATCTACTAAAATAGTACAGATTCTAAAAAAGGAAAAAAAGGTCTTGGCGTCCCGATCTGGCCAATTGGTGCCCGCTGACGGCGCTCAGGGAAGTGATCAGGGGCGAATCGCCTCACTGTTGCTCTCTGTTGTGCAAGTGTTGGATTCTTATCAGTTATTGTCACAACTAGGCGTATTGATTCATCAACCTGGAAGCGTTTGGCATGCGGAGAAGCTATTTCCGCTCCGCAGAAATGGTCAATAAGTTCATGACTAAGACATACATTCGAGGAGGAAGCTCCCAACCTAGATCCCCAACCCTGCAAAAGCCTGAAATGTGTCATTATTGGGTTAAACTTAACAGGATCCCTAACTCCCTTAAAATATCCCGTAAATAAGGCGGCTTTAACATGTAAAGGGTACCCCCATCTATAAATTGGCCTCCTCAACATGCGGAAAGACTAATCAAGCCATTGCTTGCTGAGCCGGTAACAGATAATCCGCAATATTCCCAATCGGACATTATGCTCTTCATAAAGCGATGTTTAATAAACCAGGCAGTCTCTTTTCTTCAGGGATCTCGCGTCTCAGTCGTCAAAGTGTGTTAACGTGTCCTTATAGCTACCTAATATAGACAGTAGCTCTTAGCACACATTCCCAAAACAGTAATATCTCAATTGCTCTCGGATACGGTATTTCTGCGATAGTCTTCACTCTACGAGAGGCTTGCCACGATTATGAATCCATTCGGATTTGTTATATAGCCACGAATGATGTGAATTAATAATTCTGAAATGATTGTTCAGCAAGGTGGACTTTAAAACTAGAATTAATGTATATAAGTATGGGCAATAACTCGAGGAGATAGGAACTTTGTTCAATACCATCATACAATCATTATACACCAACTTCACCACAAATTCATAAATCTTCATCATCATGGCAGAATTACCTGCAGCTATCCCTAGAGGCTCCCTCGTCCTCATAACAGGCCTTACAGGCTTTATTGCGACACATGTGGCACAGGAATTTCTCCGCCAGGGATATAAAGTGCGCGGAACGGTTCGCGATGTTTCTAAGGCATCTTGGCTCACAGACGATTTGTTCTCGGCTGCGTATGCGGCTGGCAACGTAGAGCTTATCCAGGTGCCAGACCTTGGAGTTCCTCATGCTTTTGATGATGCCATTAAAGGGGTTGCAGCTATCGCTCACGTTGCCACTGTCTCGAACCTTGATCCGGACCCGAACCAGGTTATCCCACAGACTGTGTCTGGAATTGTTTCGCTTTTAAAAGCCGCCGCTGCAGAACCCTCCGTTAAACGCGTAGTTTTCACGTCCTCAGCTGGCTCAGCCATGATGCCCCTTCCCGGCGCGTCGGGACATGTCGGCCGCGATACCTGGAATGACACGGCTGTGCAGGCAGCGTGGGCACCACCACCGTACGACGCCTCCCGCGGCATGATCACCTACATGGCGAGTAAGGTGGAGGCTGAGAAGGCTGTTTGGAAGTTCCTTCAAGATGAGAAGCCCAACTTCGTACTTAATGTTGTGAGCCCCTTCACCACATTTGGCGCTATGCTTCACCCCAGCCATGCAAGAGGTACAGCTGGTTGGGTTAGCGGGTTGTGGAAGGGCGACACAACCTTTGCTGGGTTGATGCCTTCTTGTGAGTATCGCTTCGACCATCCCTACAAAGAGTTTCTTAGAGTGCTAATAGTACGACACAGCCATCTACGTTAATGTCAAAGATGTTGCAGTCCTCCATGTCGCTGCAGTCCTTGATAAGGACACTAAAGAGGAACGGATCCAAGCCTGGGCGACTCCTTTCAACTGGAATAATGTCTTGGCTATCATGCGCCGTATTGATCCAACCCATCAAGTTGTTGATGATTTTCCGGTGCCACCAGCAATTTCTACAACAGCCGATGACACTGTTCCACTAAAGCTGTTGAAAAAATGGGCTAAGCAAGATGGTTGGAAGAGTTTGGAAGACTCCGTTCGGGAGGCTTTGAGCAGTTCTTCATAGATATTGAACAGTTGCCACATTGGATTAGACGTATAGTTACGTCCCATATATTACCATGAAGATATATTAGGAAGAGCACTGAAACGGTGGCCTGCCAATCTATATGAAAGATTGATGTCAATATACTGAAATAGTGAAGGGTCTTGCAAATCTCCATCATGTAGCACCTCGTTCAATATAGAGGCCAATCCTATCAAATGGTATCATTCTATTCCGCCATTAGGTATACAATATAGTGAATCCTTTGTTCAAGAATCTGAACCTCTAGGAGTACAAGTTTCTTTTACGTATTTTCAGTAAGATATGCCACCATCAACACCGGTATTGAAGACGGAAAGCTGAATCTCAATGCTTCAAGACTACCATTTCCGCCGCAGGGACCAAGCACAGTCTGCTCTGAACATGACTTATGTGTAGACTGTCAGTAGCCTCTGGCCTTTATACGCAATCCAGGTCATCGTGAACACTAGCACCAGATTTGTGTCCTTGCGTAGAAAGGTTTTGGAAGAAGCTCTATTATTATACAGCTACTAAATAAAGACATAGCTTCTCATATAGTCTCTCTAGTGCTTTTAAGGTTATAATTTTGTAACCTTATTTTCAGAATGCTTTCCAAATTGCACCATTGAAGAGCCTTTCTCAAAAACCCATTGACTCCGACACTCGATAAGCCTCCTTTCAACTTTATCATGTTGTTCATACCTTCAAAATGCAGAGCTGAGGCATATAGGTCATCGCACATGAACTACACCATAATTTTATTAGACACTGTCTCTCGGCATATTCAGTTTCTGACTTACTTCATCTGCACATAACAGTAAGGTTTTCGCAATTGTAGTCTCGGTAATGGTTGGTCCTTCTGCTACAATAGCCTCATTCACAGATCTGATGCACTCGAGCTTGTACATCATTGCAAGTTGAGAATACTCATGATTTGCTTGGGCTCGATGCTCGCGGAGTGCAAGATTACGACATGAGGATAGTAGTATACCAGCTAACAAGCCACTGTCTGTGACTACAAAGGGAAGCCAATACAGTTTCACACCTTCAATAAATAGGGTCTCCTCGTCGCCATGGTGGCACCAAAGGTGGGCATCTGGGATAACTGATTCTGCATCTATGGCAAGTTAGCGGTGTGCGAGTAGAAGACTCTCAAAATTATTCGTCTGGCAGCCACTTACAGTAGTCGAGAAGAAAATGTTCAAACTTTGTCATTGGCCGTGCAAAGCAATGGAGTAAGTCGCTGTAAACAGGAACCATTAGGTTCACTGGCCAATTTATACTCAAAAAAGAGATCTCATTAGTATCCATCTGGGGTTTTCTCCCCCTCTCATTCCCCTTCGGCTGTGAGGACGACGCGCGATGCGACGCATGGATATTTCGTGCCGCGTGTGACCGAATACTAGAAATCGCAGTTGACGAGGTGGCATCTTGAGGATGTGATGTGTTGATAAATTCCAGCCCAATCCTCTTTCTCAATCGTCTATTTAATTGTCCGGATGGTGTTGTTTCAGCCACTGAATCATTACCATGTTCAAGATTCGCTGGGGGTTGGTACCGTCTCCAACGACGGATTCGTGTCTTTAGCTGTGGCTCGTTTGCAGTTCGGCTGCCTCCTGATCTCATTATTATGTATTGAGGGATTATTGCTTAGAGACCTCAAGTTTCCTAGGAAGATGTTCATGAGGGTATCTCCTGGACAGCTGCGGTGACCTTCTATCATGAAGTTGAGTCCGAGATTCTGACTAATGCTGATATGTTTGTAATCAGCACAGACAGACTTTCGTATCCACTTACACATTCCGAAATGGGGAATTTCGGAAATGATTCCTAAATCCGCGTACAGTATGATCAACACATGGAGGAATGATAGGGGCTACTGCGGCATAGGGTCTCTGTGGCAAGTATACTCGTTCTGTATCAAATGAGAGAAGTTGATCATTGCACAGGGAAAATGGAGCTATGATTTTCCGCCCGACAACCTCACGATTTTTGGCAGGCAAGTTGCTCTCAGTCTTTTACCGGACTAATACCCTATTTCGAGGTTTCAGATTAAGATCTTCTTTTTCACGTAGATTCCATAGTAAAAGACTTGGACATTGCTGCCCTTAAGTAAAGCATTCTGCGCGTTGATAGATATGTATGCACATAGATTTGTTTAAGGGCCACAATATGAGCTTTCGGATTTGACCAAGTCTTTTCCCATGACATCAATGCGCAGCTTCGTTACCCTCCTCAATAGCTTTTTCGCTCTCCACTACCGACGTAATGACTCCAAGTTGCCCATCCTCGTTTATAAAATGCATGGCGTACGTGTATTGTTGTACGATTTGACCCGGCAAATAGCTTTTAAACGGCTTGATGACTCGTCCAGTGACGTAGTAAGCAGAGCCAACCCGCTGATGGTCTTCATCAACTACCAGCCCGTCGAAATCCACTTTCAAGTCTGTGAGTGCGTCTTGTATGGTCAAGTTCTGTTGAATTATCTCCTCCCTCGTAATCTTCTGTATGCCATTAAACACAACATCGGGGGCGCAGTATTCGAGGACAGATTCCTTCACATTTCCCTTGGTTATGCCTTCTATGAAACTTGTAAATCGCTCTTTCAGGCCGGCTGTCTGTTCAGGAAGGTCATAGCCGTATCCTGTGTCAAATGGCGTCCGGGGAAGGCTCTCGACCTGGTTCTTTATTGCCTCTTTTTCCGTAGCCGTGAGAATTCGAAATGTTTTGCCATCCTTGTACTCGTGAATTGTGAGTTCCGAGAATTCGAATGGCTTTCCAGAGGGCTTGATTCCCATAAACTCCTGTTTGAGTGTGCCGCGCACGATCAGGCGACCAAACACCACGTTATTGCTTTTATCGGCGAAAGCCTGGTCCAGGACGACGGTCAAGTCGGGTATCGCCTTGAACCCCTCATTCGCTTGACTAACATACTGCTCGGCGGTTATAGCGACGTGGTTTCGAGTAAGGTTGGGGTGAAGCCTGGCCTTGATAGTGACCCAATCTTGATTGGCAAGAGCCGTGGTGTGAATGCGGAATAGGGAGATAACATCATCCGCGGCGCTGCTCATGGTGACCAGGGCGTTCTCTAACCGTGACACAGTTTACTTGAAAGATTGGCTGTGGCTCAGTGGCTGATTGAAATAGATATATGAGGCTATACTTCAGTGCATTCGGAGGGGGCTTGCCTATCTTATACCCGAGAAAGATGAGACCACGAAAGCGAATATCCAGTGGGGCCAGTAAGCAGAGCTAGGACTCTTTTGATCAGATTCCAAATATTCCATGTTTGCTGTTCATATAAGTAGATACGCCTTTGAGAGGCACGCGCCATGGCAGCTATGAGTTGTACGGTACAGAATGCGGTTGCGATGAATGCGGTGATACGTCCAAGTTCTAAAGAGATGCTCAGGTTC
The DNA here is from genome assembly GCF_033847375.1 of Trichoderma aggressivum f. europaeum. Lineage (NCBI taxonomy): Eukaryota > Fungi > Ascomycota > Sordariomycetes > Hypocreales > Hypocreaceae > Trichoderma > Trichoderma aggressivum. Next base: position 66,542 of record NW_026946442.1, on the reverse strand, counting down.
ACTGCCCATGCCCAGGTATATGTACCAAGGCACACGACTAGGAAGGTACATGCACTTTTGGACACGGCGCTAGTAGGCCAGATAGCGCGAGCCCCCCTGCGAGAGCCAAGTACATGTACATGGGCTACAGCTAGCGGCTAGCCCCTGTACACAGCAAAGAGCTTCGGTACTCCAGCTACACCATGACTTCGGATGAGAAACATTCAGATAGCTTGTGAGGTTTAATCACTTTCTTCATACACGGTCCAATTGCTTTTGTAGAGTTTTTAAACATATATCAAGAGTGCGTAATAGTTGAGGACCTAATCACAGAGGCATCCAAGGAAACCTTAGCTTGCTCGGAATCTTCTCCCGATTTCTAGTTAACCTACAGTAGAACACTATTCAGGTTGTCAAGGCAAGGCATCAAACTCACTACCCAGTCAGATAAGCGACCTGGAGACTTTCTTCAACAGTTGGAATAACCAAGTATCTTCTTCATTAGCTCATAGAAAGTACAGCCTTCAAAGTTGCGGCTCTCACTCGCTGAGAGTATGTCGATTCCCTATGTCGTGTTCGCTTCTTGACAAGAGTCCTAACATTGATGGCTTGGTGGCGATCATAGCACCTTCGCACAGTCACAAGATTCTACTCAATATTAGTCTCGACTTATTCTTTGTGTGTAGCTAACATGATGTAAGATTGCTCCAATAGGCTAGAATGTGTCTTCAGTAGAGACATGCCTTCTAATATTTTCTCCTCTTCGTATTATGATCAATGTGGGGATAGAGGCGAAGAGGCGCCCGATGTCTCAGACATGCATGCTCTGGTGTAACATCCCCCTCTCCCTCTCACCTGTTCTAGTATTTGATGTCACCAGTCAATTACAATCCAGTAGTTAAAAGCTATTTTGATCGCTTAATATGTTAATATGATATGGGTAAATTACTTTATGCTTTTTTCCGTACTGCATAGAATATCTGACGAAATGATCAAGCAGACTATAGAGATAACACTGAATCCAAGGTCCAAGTTCAGCCAATATGTGTGACGGTGAACACAACCCGATCCGAAACACACGGAAATGAAAGTCTTATGCCCCTGCAGAATTCATCGTAATGTGCTCCGTCGTAATTTTACGGAGTGATCTCTGTGTTACTACTCTTTTCATGGATTAGGCTTCATATGGATGGGTTCAAATGGTCCAATATCCTCACCGCAACTTGTCATGTTAGAATCGCATATAAATAACTATCCCATGCTCTTCGAATGGTAACAATTTTCGCAATCTTCAAATATCGAGTTCATCTCTCTCTTCAAAAAACTGGATCTAACATAGCAAATTCGCAACCATGCAACTGTCCGCCCTGCTGCCGTTCACCTTCACCGTACTGGCATCTGCTGTAAAGGGAGCTCGTCCAGCACCAGATCCATTTGTGAGTCGAACTCGGCCTGTCAAACGACCTTGATTCAATGCTGATCAAAGTCAATCCAAACAGGCTCTTGTCTTCTCCCATGAAAACTACAAAGGCAGCCGAACCTTGATCGACAATCAGTGTACTCCCCTCGATTCTCTTTACATGTGAGTTCTTAATCTTTGTACAAGAGTAGGATCGTAAACTAAAATCATTAGCAGCGGTTCCATCTTCGTCCCAACAATCAAGGATCGCACTATTGAGTGTTTCTTCTATAGGTATGTCAAAAACTCTGCCGTGTTTCGAGCTGGTATTGACCGATGCCATGCAGTGAGGAAGATTGCGCTCATGGTTCGGTGGTGATCTCTTATGCTATTTCGGAAACGAGCATTCCTACCAAGGTTTCAGATCAGATAATGGCAGCCGAATGCCTTTATTTTTAAAATATTCACCTGTGGACAAGATTGATATACCGATTCAAAGGCCTTGTTGTATGTGCCATATATTGGTTGAATAAATCTGAGATTAGCTCTTGGCCTCGCATTTACTTCTATTTGCCAGTAATTAACCTTCTGTTTTCACTTCTTTTGTTCTAAACATCTGGCATCTGTTAGCTATACTTGATGGACGTAATGTAGCTCTGTCATTATGGATTTGCCGTTGGTCGCACTCAATTAGCGACGTCCTATCGGATATGAGCCTAACGTAAAGCCTCATGTCGCTCCAATTTGCACGGTATAATTATACAGCGAGCAGCCACCAATTAAAACACTATCTCTCCATTGACGTGGCTTTGCTTTCAAGGCAGTATTTGGGCCTTAGAATCTGATTGGCCGGGTTGTTGCCTTGCATAGCCACCAAGGCTCGGCTGCCTGTAGGTTGACGCCTGAACAGAGATTCGTGGTATTGGGCTTCCATTTGGGCTGAGCATTGGGCTGGGAAGGGTAGAGAGGCATCATTGAAGAGACTTCGGATTTTTCAAAACTCTGTTAATATATACTCCGTTGTTTCTTACACACACAAAAAAACATTGGCACGATTTACCGCTACATTACCGCCGTGAAATTAGCCATAGCCAATATGGACACTCCACGCCATCGAATATCTGATAACCCTTTATATGCACTGGTTGCGACGTCAACTACAGACTATTCATCTACAGCACCTGGCTTTTTTCGTTTAATGGAGCTATCTCCAGGTCAATGGAACGATGAAATCCACTGTACACTCAAGCATTATAATCGACTTCGCGATGGTTATCCTCCATATAAAGCTCTGTCGTATGTTTGGGGGCGTGGGAGACGAAACCGCCCAGAGATCTTGGTCAATGGTTACAAAATTAAAGTGACGGCCAACCTTGAAACTGCTCTAAAACATTTGAGGGAGCAAGAAAAGAAAATCACTCTGTGGATTGATGCATTGGTGATTATGTTACTGCCAAACGAAGCAGAGAATCAGCTACTAACCAATACATAGTGCATTGACCAAAGCAACACCGTCGAGCGATCATCGCAGGTTGCCCAGATGCGCGAGATCTATAGCATGGCTAGCGAGGTGATAATATTTCTCGGTAACGGGTTGGATTACAGCAAGCAACATTCCAAATCATGTGCAGATTTTCGTCCGCTCAAGAGATTTGAAGTTGGCACTGTGGATGCTTCCGCCGCAATCGACATTTGGAAGACATCGCCGCCGAAGACACCGATTCGAGCCTATGAGATATTTTCTTTTCTAACTGTTGTGGCCCAGTGCCCAAGCTGTTCAGATTTGTTTAAATTCCTGGCGGATTTTCCTCAAGATCATTTAACACAACTTTCCGAGGCATTGCGACGCACATTACTTGTATCCTGGTGGGATCGGATATGGGTCGTTCAGGAAGCAGTCGTCGCTGAAAAGCTCACCGTGAGATACGGTAACGGGGAAATCTCATGGGAATTGCTGGTCAGAGTTGCAACTGTCTTACATTCTTGGGAATCTTCATACGCAAACCATCCTACTTCTATTCCGGCCAGCGACTTGAGGGTTTTTAATCTTTTCTCGCGTGTCTCTAATTTAGATCACTTCCGCCAGAATTGGAAGAAGTCTCAAGGAGCTGATCTCCTTTCGCTCATGCAGTATTTTGGACATCGCAAAGCTTCTGATGATCGAGACAGAGTCTATGCTCTTCTAGGGTTGTGCAACCAAGCAATCGGTATTCAGCCTGATTACCGGTTAGATGTGATAGAAGTCTATATGGCGCCAATAATTGAGACAATAAGGAAAACCAAGTCTCTTTCCGTTCTTTACGGAGATCATAGTCGCAAAACGAGACGAGACATACCATCTTGGGTTCCAGATTGGAGTACAGAGCTTGATGAGAATCAGCGCCAACGAGCCGTTCTTTCTTCTCTTTTCGATGCCAGTAAGGGAGTGACGCCAATACTCATTACGGACACGAGCGAACCCCCCAAGCATGGATTTTTTAGCGAAATCCCCAAGCATGAATTTATTAAACGGGAGGTGGCTTTACTGCTTGACTCGCTAAAAGCCGAAGTCCGCACGCGGTATCTTCTTCGCGAGGAACTTGCACAGAAGCTACGATGCTTGAATACCAGATCGACTTCACCCGCTATAGAAGAGATTAAGCACCTCTGCGAAGCATTGGCAGAGCACTGCCATAAAGACGGTAATAAAGATCTGCCAAAGTACGGCCTTATTCATCATTCTGGACGCTCTCTAGCAGTTCACGGCATCAAGATTGCAACAGTATCCCAAATCGCAGAGCCACTGTATTCATCATCCGATCGAAATACAATCATGGAGGTGCTTCAAAGATGGTGGATGGTGGCTATGAGTAGGCATACTCATGAAAACTTTCAAGAAAACTTTCAAGAAAACTTTCAAGAAAACCTTCTGAAAACCATCTTGTCCGATGCGGCATATGCTAGAGGTGTGGGGTTGAAACGACTCGACACACATGATGCAAAGGCCCTCTTGTGGTGGCTTGGCCAAACAATCTCCCAAAATTCCCGAGATGAAGATGAAGATCTGTGCCGAATACGTATCGATGTTGAATCTAGGTATTCTCACCGGATGCATGCTAATATTAGATTTGGGCAGTATGGTCATTTTACAGAGGCCGTGAGACTCTCAGCAACTAACCGAACATTGTTTTTCAACGACCCGAGCTACATCACTTGTAATATGGGTTTGGGCCCAATGCTAATAAAGGAAGGCGATGAGATTTATATTCTACCAGGCAGCCACTTACCACTTGTTCTACGACCAGTATTGTACTGCAATCCTCAAGGCCATTCTGGACTCGTCCGGAAATATCATCTGGTCGGAGACTGTTTCCTACAGGGTGTAATGGATGGTGAAGTAGGTTCTGTGGGCGGAAATATCCTCGATTATTTGGACTATTTGGATAAACTGTCCTATGGATATTGGGAGGGTTTTGGACATTCGCGATCTCTTCTGGACCAGCAGTTTTATGAATATATGGATCCCTCTGGATGCGAGGTGCCCTCTGCAGAATGGAGATTTTCTGAAAAGGGAAAGTCCTTTGAAGCTGGTCAATATTTTACTTCTCCTGGAGATTACCACAGCGATTCATTTGCTGATATTAAACCGCGAGTAGGAGACTTAGTTGCTTTAGAAATAGTATAGGCTATAGTAATCGTCTTTGATTACACTGACTTAGCACATGCTGATCAAGAAAGAGCATCTGAAACATTGTCTTGTGGACAAAATCGTTCCTATAACAATCCAAGACATCTTCTTGATTGGCCACAGAACCGCTTGGTGTATCTTTACTGAATTTCTCGCACCTACTTCCCAGTCCATGTCCAACAGTTGCCAATACACTCAGACTTTCCAGCTCACAGTTGAGAGATGAATTCAGCCGTTGCCACTTTTCATATCCTCGATCATTAAGTATGACCAACAATGTTCTTTGGCACATAAGGCTCTTCTAAATACTTGATATCATCAGCTGTCAACTCTTTTCCGCGCAGATCGCATGCTTCTTCAAGTCTCAGCAACGAGTTCAGACCAACAACTGGCACTGCTCCTTTGCTACGAAGCCAGGCAAGGGCGACTTGGCTCATCTTCCACTCTTTCTTGGAGGCCAATTCCTCTACCCGTTTGATAATCTCTTCGTCTGCTTTAGTAAGGCTGTTGCCAGTTGGTGAAGGCATCTGTGCTCTCACAGATGCTGCGTCTCCGAGTGGCTTTGCCAATTTACCGCCGAAGTTGGGCGACCATGGCATGATTCCCACACCTGTTTCATTGCAGTATCTGTTCATCTCTCTCTCTTCTTCGCGATAGCACAAATTGTAGTAGTTTTGCATGCTGATAAACTTGGTCCAGCCGTTCTTCTCAGCCACGGATTGCATGCGCGCGAATTGTGTTGCCCACATTGAGGAGGCACCAATGTATCTTATTTTCCCGGACACGACTAAATCGTGTAACGCTCTCATCGTCTCTTCAATAGGCGTGGAGGGGTCAAATCTGTGTATCATAAAGAGATCGATGTAATCGGTTCCGAGGCGTTGCAGAGACGCATCGACAGCCCTGAATATCGCGTTGCGAGAGAGGCCTACGCAAACACACGATTAACCTCGTGTATCTAGCCCCCTAATTCACCAAAAAGGCCATATAGATGGTGATAACGTACCTGATTGGTTCACATAGTCCTTCATCTGTGACATCTCTTGCTGCCACGGACCCGTAAAAATATCCGGCTCTTCGGTTATGGCGAGAAAGCACTTAGTCATGATGACAACTTTCTCGCGAGGAATATTATGCTTCTTCAACGCCTTTCCGATGACCTCCTCGCTAATGCCATTCGTGTAAAGGTCTGCCGTGTCCCATGTGTTTAAACCTCGATCATAGGCCGCCTTGAGAATCTCGATGGATTCATCTTCGTCGAGCACCCACGGCATCCACTTGGATGAGCCCAAGGACATCGCGCCGAGGATTGGTACGGAGACTCGGAGGCCTGATGTGCCGAGCCTCACATACTCGACCCGACTTTCGTCAAGGCTCTTCTGGAGCGTTGGAGGAAGTGAGAAAGCCATTGTTTCTGTGGGGTAGGAAAGGATTGGATCGACTGCGATTTTGCTGCTTCAAAAGAGCTTGTATTTTCAGATGAGAGAGGTTCGAAATAGGCGTTGTTGTCTTGTTAGAAACTTTGGAACCCATCACGTCGTCCAGACCTTTTTATACACATTCCGACCAACCGTCTTCTAAGGGTCAGAGACTTTAACATCCGATAAGTCCGTAACATAATTTTTAGCCCATGTTCTATAGTACAAAGCCAGAGATGAAGTTGGCTCGCCGCTGTCCACTATTGCTTCCATTATTTCTTCATTTCGCTCATGTCGAACTTCTTTTACTAATTCATGTTCCAGATAGCTGAACTGACAAAGAGCCAAGTATGGGGACCTCGCGCGTTTATCCAGAAATGGTTTAGCTCCTATCCAAGACCATGTCTAGTGAAATCCCAAAGGAATTGAATTGATCACACTAAAACCCTGCAAGGTCGTGAGGATTACCCGCAACTCGGTTGAGACCCGAAAGTCGAACCATGATCCTTTACAGCCTTATAAATGAAGATTACAAATATCCGGCCTCAGTACCTCATATACGAACAGCTACAGACACAATAATGCAGTATATTAGTACATATCTCAAGCTTAAGCCCGATACTCCCGCCATCTCCGTAACTTGGAGCTCATCTCCCGTGTGAAAAGGTGAGTCCCTGATTGCTGCTGGAGATATTCGGTCCTAGAAGCTTTCTATGGTTGAGCTTCAGCTAAGTTCGTGAATATGAGCTATGTCGGTGGCCAGGAGAGAGATCAGAAAATACTGCTATTTAATTAAGGATGCCAGTCTGGTCACTTAGCAGTGAAAATGTTCTTGGATACGAATATTGTGTTAATGTGTACCCGAAGTGTCTGCTTGGTGGATAATATTCTCGATCTCTAATCCCATTACAACTCCCAATAGTATGCTGGAGACTGCCTGAAATATTAAAATGCCAACGTGAATGTCCTCATAGGAAAGCAAGGGTCAAAACTTGAACTCTCCATGGTCACTGACGGATTCCAGTAGCGTGTGCCCCAAAGATCGTGCAACGGCCTTCAAGGCAGCCTTCATCCAAGTTTTCTCTAGAGGCTCGACAGCATCAACGCTCACGGCCACAGTTAACGGCCATGCTAGTAATGCAGCTACACTTGGATGAGGCGTATCAATAGATGTGGTAGCTTTAGCACCTCTAGTAGGGGCTTGGCAAGTGAGAGAGAACTCTACACCATAACGAAGATCGACAGCAAGATTGTTAATGTTAACCTGGCATCTCTGTATATTCGCATATGCAAAGGAAGCATCAGGTAGCGACCGAATTGCAAAGAAGGCTCGTTTCTGAATGCTATTTGTGATTAGACGAAGAGCGCGGTATCGATTCCAAATTGCTGCATGGCCAACTGAAGAGTAAGTATGCAAAGGGGATTTTGCGCGGACATCTGCTGCGTTCAAACCTGGCTGTGAGTTATTGCGGCCGACTTGAAACCTCCAGTCTTGAGCAAGCCCCAATGGCCATAAAGCGAGATCATAATCGAGCGTATATGCTTCCATGGCAATCGACTTGACCTTTTCAATGATTTCTGGGGTTTTTCCATCCATATCTCTCAAGAAAGATACTGATTTGTTCCTCAAAGTCAAAACACGGATAATGAGTGAGTCCAGCTCCAACTCATGTCCTTCTTCGCCCCAGTCCGAGCCATCTTCCAACCAAGCCGGCATTGCTCCTCCGCGAAGGATGATGATACGAAGCTACATGGGCCGCATGTCAGCGTACAGCGTGCGTAAAACCTCGTGATGTCAATTGCTAGATTTACTTACACACTTTTGACGAATCGCCTTATCCAACTCTGTATCTGCTTCGAAGCCTCTCTCGCGACGTGCACTGAGAAGACTGGCCGCACCCTTCTCATGACAGACGCTCTTCCAGAAACGGGAACCGATAGCGTCAGCAGGTAATGCTGGAGATTCTCTGGCAAAGTACATGACGTTCTCATAGCCGCCCATTAGCATCATGGCTAGCATCACCTGATAGATCGTATCGCCCGATATGGTGCTCATGGCGTTCTGAATCTCTTCCACGGCCTTTGCGTATACTCTTTGAGCAAGGCAAAGGGCTTGTCTCACGTCCCTTTTTCGTCCTATCAGGGCATGCGAATAGGCCGTCAACGCAAGACGGAGACAAGAGTCCGGCTTAGCCAACTCCCAGTGATGTAGCACGTGCGGACTGTATTCGGGGCCACCGTCCCCTAGTATATGCCTCTCCGTGGAAACACTATCTGCAAAATAATAGAGTGCGTGCATCTCTAATGGCAGCGACAGCGCTGGGTGTATTCTGCTGTGGTTTGATACCAGTGGAATAGTAGAGCCACTTGTCTTAGGTGGACGTCGCCGAAGTCCCATAGCGAACGCGTTTTCACTCCTAAAGTGCAAACCTGTCTGCTCGTCCGAGTCCCAGGTGCATCTTCTATCGCCGGTGCGACATCTCTGACACAGAGGTCTCGTACAGTCACACTATTGTTTGTATGATCAATTGCCCATCTTTATTTTCGTAGGACGAAGATGATCATCAATCACCTTGACTTTGCGTTTTCGGCATGTTTGGCATCCGGGGCTAGGGAAGACCATTTATACTCGGCTAGGGCAGACGTGCTCTGGAGGGATGGAGATAGTTAATAAGTAGGCATAGAGTAAGATGATCAAAGGCAATGATGTATGAATATCGAAGTTTAGTAGGCAGTCACGACCTAACGTGATGTAAAACCAGATGGTAGGTAGTCACTCTAACAAGGAGATACGCCGGGGTTAAGGGAATTAGGTACAGCTGATCCTTCGTCTGTAACACCAACAGAGACTAACACCGAAGTCTGGAGACGCGATTGAGCCTTCACCCCACCAGAATATTTAGGGAATTAATAAGACGGTGAAGCGTTGGATAAGATGCTCGCTCAAGGTGATGCCTCAAATAAGAAGACAAACCAGTTTGTCAATTGCATCTCGAATCTAAATGCCGTTGGATTATGATCTTCAATATATTGAATTGATATGACTAGTTGTAATAGCGACACATAATAATCAAGGCGATTGTAGGATCTCTCTAGCTTCGAGTATCTCTATATAGACTCCTATTTCAACTCTTATTAGATAGTTTGTAACAAGTTCACAGGACATTGGTCTCACCAGCTGCTTGCCAACGACGCTCAAGGCGTCTAAGCGCTTTCACAAGCACATCCCTTGTCGCGGTAGCGGTCTGCGGCGCGGATTGGCTAGAAATGGCAGCCATATAAATGCAGTGAAGGAAGAAGGGTGAGATGCTCTCCAAACTGCTTGCTGGGTCGGAAAGGAGATCTTTGCACCGCTCAATGACTTTCACCCTTGTTGCTTCGACAGCGGCCAATGTCAGCTCGTCCCACTGCGCATGATCGCCTTTGCAGGCCTCGTAGTGGTTATAGAGAGCAAAGAGAGAACTAAACGTGTGTGAGTCAGCGACGATCTGGAGTATTTACGCATGCTTACCTGTAGCAAATCATAAGCTGTTCTTCGATAGGAACTGCCCACTTCCTGGCTTCAGTCTCTGCGGCATCGATGAGTGAGGCTATTGTGCGGCCTAGTTGTGAGGATTCGTTTTCTTGCCGTTGGTGTAACGACAATTCGAGTTCGAGACTCTGGGCTTCCAAGTCCACTTCAGAGCAATAGCTATTGGATGTGTGCCGCAGCACTTTTCCCAGTAGTCTAGTGGCCTGTGCAATCAAGGCAGGACAACCTTGGTCACGCCGCCCGGACTTGCTGGATCCAAAGCTGTTGGCGTTGGCTGTTTCTTGAGACTTCACAAAGATTAGCGTCGATGTCGAAAAGCCCGTGGACCAGATATTGTCACCATACATCATCATAGACGACCATGCTACCATCGTCTATTGGATCATGGACGGAGGCGAGTCGACTTGGAGAGCCGAGATTGAGATATCTACATAATTATTAGGCTGACAACAAGCAGAAATGGCATCGTGTCTTTTGGGAAAGAAATGCGGCTACTAGGGGTGAGGTGTGAAGGAGTTGAGAGGGGGAAAAGGGGGCATACCTGTCTAGGAGAACAACGGCCCACCATAGTCGTCTACTCTCTTCAAGTTCGCTGCGATTATATGGAGGGCGTAGCTTTAAGGTATTGGGTCCGCCAAAGCCCATGGCCTGGCCGTAGCGTGTACAAGCGCCCACTGATAGAAACGCGGATGGGTAGATGGCATGGCTAATCTCGTAGAGAGAGATGAGCAGGCCAGCTTCCAGAGATTCGACAGACAGAACACCTGCCATCTCCAAGTTTAGAAACCCCCGTTTAGCTGCAAGATGAAGGTCGGTGCGGGTCCCGTTTCGTGACGACTCGGAGGGTGCCGAGGTGATGAGCCTCATGCAGAGAAGAAGCAATGCCACATCCGCGGGCAACTCCACGGGCGTTTTCCCCAGTAACCGGGCGCGGAAGCGCTCTTCATCGAGAACAGGCAGCCATCTGTGGACTCCACCGAAGAAGGCCGAGACGTACGAGTCTTGCTCCGCCTGGGTTGCTCCTATGAAACCGGTGGGAAATGCACTGGTCCCGGTACAGGCGGTCGGGACGTGGATACGATGCTGCTGGAAGACGTATCGGTCAACAAAATAAACAGACGGGAACTCTACCGGCGCCGCCCATGGCTCGTTAATCTTCTGGGGTTCGCATGGACGGTCAGTATGGAGGAGGCCGGGAGTTGTGGGTAAGCCGCCATCAGCCACAGGGTCACGATCGATCCGAACAGATGAGATTCTCCGCGATAATTTGCCCGTCCGCCGCGGGTAGACACACTCGCAAGATCGGCTACGATGTTATTCTGGTGGTCAGTCATCTACATGTAGTAGAGCCTGGTCTCCCGCCTTTGCATAGTTCGGACGCCTTACATTGAGCACTGTGAGCATTTTGGTGTGGCTTTGTCGCATTTCCGTTTCTGTACTTTGCAGGATACACACGCTGTCGTCATTATTCAAGTCGGATCCTTCTAAAACTGTGCTTCTCTGTGAGTTGTGAAGTAAAGGGGAAGCAAATGCATGGCGGCCGAGGACATGTGAGAAATACCCGCGGGTGGACCCACCAACCTCCGCGGCCGCGGGAATCCGGGGGTTCAACTGAAAGCCTCCCGGAGTTTTGAACGTTATTGTCATGTTCTGTCAATGCCGTCTTCCTGTGTTCAAGATGCGACACCTATTTAAATGTCGATTGTATTTCCAGATGAGCTTTCTGTCCAACAAACTCGAAGACTGGCATCGCCACTATGCCTGCTGTAACATGGAGGGAGTCCTTCCCACCTAAGCCAAGTTTTACTGAAAAAGATATTCCGGATCAATTTGGCCGCGTCTTCATTATTACAGGTGGCTCGTCCGGGTGTGGCTTTGAGACTGCAAAGGCCGTGTACAATCTCAACGGCCGTGTCTATATTGCCGGTCGCTCAGCTGAAAAGGCAGAAGAAGCCATCCGCCGGATCAAATCCGAGCCCGCCGCTCCTCATCCAACCGTCAAACGAGGTCGAGGAGAGATTTTCTTCCTCCGGCTGGACCTCAACGACCTTAGTACCATCAAAGCATCTGCCGTCGAATTTCTATCCAAGGAGTCGAGGCTGGACGTTGTGTGGCACAATGCCGGACTCGGCGGGGCGCCGTTCGGAAGCAAGACTGTCCAGGGCTTCGAGACGCATCTCGGTGTCAACGCGCTTGGTCCGTTTCTGTTTCAGCATTTCCTAACACCTATCTGTCTTGAGACAGCCGCCCGGCCTGACGCCAAGCCCGGCCACTCGAGAGTTGTCTATGTTTCGTCTTCGGGACATCGAGCGGCACCCAAGCCCGACGGTGTTAACTGGGATGACCTAAACATGCACGAGCTAGGCGGCTTCAAGGGGGCTATGACCAAATACCCGCAGAGCAAGGCCATGCTGGTCATGTTTGCACATGAGTTCGCCCGGCGTTTCGCAGCGCATGGCCTCTTATCACTTTCCCTCCACCCAGGGTCTGTTAAATCCGAATTCCAGCGCAACCAGCCCGGACTCGTCAAGTGGCTGACATCCCCGCTTCTTTACGAACAACATTACGGCGGCCTCACCCTGTTGTTTGCAGGCTTTGCTAATGTCGACGACACAACGATGCTCGATCAGGGCGGGAAGAACGGATCCTATATTGAGCCATGGGGGCGTTGGGGAACTGGGGCCGATTATATCATCGACGGACTTGAGAATCGTGGTACTGGAGAACGTTTGTGGAAAGTGTGTGAGAAGCTCTTGAAGGATTGGATGTGATCTATGGAAGCCCTATAAAATAAAAGGTATCATACACTAATACGAGTACAATCTGACCAAACATATGTCAAGCCTAACCTAGCTTCAGCTTTAAACCCCGCACCCGCTCCTGTATTTCTTGAAAGAGCAAAGGAGAGTTGGTCAGGGAACAGAATCAGCTATTAGTAGAATATGACTAGCGATATTCAAGACAGCAGTAGTATTGATATCGGTGAAAGAGGAAAGACGCTCTCTCAAGGAACGCGATGTCACCGCCCCCTCAATTTCTTTGACGCCCATCTCACGGCTCACTTTGCAAATCGGCCTTGTCCCTGGCGTATAAGTACATAATAGAGTACAAGGACGTCACAGTATTAAGCAGATCAATATCCCATTCCGCGATTCGGTGATTCAGGGTTCGCCGGAAGGCCGAGCACTGACCTGTGGACGCAAATGAGGCAGACATAGTTCCAGTAGTATTGTCCAAGCGAATAATTGGGTATACTAGGCTCAAGGGTCTTAGCCTTCGGACAAAGTTTCCAAAGTTCCAAATCAGGGAAGGCTTCGCTATTCCAGAACTGCTTAGTGATATTATGAAATCTCCGACGGAGACACATGATACTCACTTGCACTTACTCACACGTCCTCTCAGCAGTTGGAAACTCCTACACATACAATTTCACATCTACCAAGTCACTCGCTAATTGCCTTGACTTTTAATCAGCCGGTACAGGGCTCTTATTTCCATGATGGGCGGCCATAGTGGATCTTGCGGTGTTTGCAGAGGTTTGTCCATTAAACGATTGGAATAATATGGTAAGTTGGCTGACTTTGATCACCTCATGTCTCCAAGACCGCAAAATACGATGTGACCGTACCTTGCCATCGTGCATCCGCTGCTTGCGGGCGGGGCGAAAGTGTGATGGGTATAGCCTACTGCTCTTTTGGCCACGAGAGGGTGATAGGAGACGAGCCATTCTTGCACCCTCAGATGGTCACTACATACAGACGAATGGTCCAGTGGAATTTGTTCATGTGCTCCCTCAAGATGTCAGCATCTATGAGCACCTGTCGGCTCGGGAGTGGACCCGGGCACGAATAGGCACGTTTGCTTCAAAACGAGGCACGACCTGAGCCGCTGACATCTCGTAGACTCCAAAGCGATGAATTTTGACGGCACACAGTTCTTGGGAGTCCCCATTAAGTGGATACCGCATGATCTGAACACTTCAGATAAGCATCTTCTGCAGTATTGTTGGTGTTACTATCATGTAAATTATACGCTTGATCTCTACTAACAGGTCAAAGTTGAATCAGTCGCTGCCTCTTCCCTAAGATGCATTGGCCAAAGCTCTACAACACTACGCAGCACCTTGATTCGTATGGCACTCTCGGACGATTCACCCACATCTACCGGGCTAGTGAATTCTTTACTCGCCCTCGCGTCGCTTCATCGCTATGGGCTGCAGCGCCAGGCGGTTCAGTATAAGATGGTCGCTCTAAAAGCGATGAAGGATTCTGTAACCTCTATCATCAAAGGAGTGGATATAAGTCAGCATATCGCGGCTGGTATGCTGTTGTGCTCCTTTGAGGTGAGTGACCCTTTTTTGAAGATGATGGATGTCACTCAGATTAAGCAGGTGCAAACCGCGACGGTCACATGTGGTCACTGGATATCATATGTTCAAGGGGCCAAGACTATGATAAACCTTGCAACCTCGCCTTCATTTCTGAATGCCGGGAGCGACTACTCAGTGTTGCTCCGCTGGGTTCACTACCATGATGTAATGGCACAGTTCAGTCTCCGCCATTGGGAGGGCTTCGGAGGGGCTTCTCTGAATACGAAAAAGAGAACCATCGAGGATCTCATATTGAGGCTGCGCGAAAATGTAGTATTTTCTTCATCAGAGGCGTACCGAGCTAGCGCTGATCCACGTGTAGAGCTTTCGTTCTCAAAGTCGCCCATCCAATATTCTAGATCTCCTTGAGGAGGTATGCAATAACGTCGTTGACCCGTCAGATTCTCGGTACACCAAGGAAGACTATAGAGATTACCTCAAAGAGTTAGAAGGGAAGTTAAGACAAGATAAACTTTCGGAGCTGGATATTTCGCTCTGGCCAGCTGAAGAGTGGACAGAGGCTTCCAGGATGGCAGAGCTGTATACTCTGGCGACTTTGGTATATCTCGAACGAATATCATCCAATGGCATTGCAGAGTTAGAAAAGATAAGCAGGTGCATTGATAGAGCCTTTCACGTTCTAGGTCAACTAGAGGCTTGTCCATGGCCATTTGTCTTATTGATCTTCGGTTTAGAGGCACGAACCGAAGATGAAAGAATGACGATCCTCAAGTCCATCAGCGAATCTGGAAAGAGGACTTGCTTGACAAACTTTTCATGTATGAAGAATATGCTTCGATTCGCTTGGGTCCAGGATGATCTGGGGACTGCGCACATTACCTATGTGGAAAAGATTACTATAGTCTTTAGTACCAACCGCACTTTACCGGCGTTTATTTAGACTTACTAAACAATTTCAACATCTATCCTTCATTCAATATCGAGCCTAATGGAAAGCCAGAGAAGATTTCACCGAGATATCCGCATTGACTATGTTGAAGGAGGCCGTTAAGCTTATCAACCAGTCGTATGATTGAACATTGCTCGCGGTCATAGCGAGAATGATAAACAAGTTCTCTTCCTAAAAAGGAAGTGAAGCAACTCTATCCGAGCCTATAGTTAGCGCTAAGACTCATCAGTCAACTCGCATTCTAATTGCTTAGGTTCAACAGGTTGCATTGTCAAAAACAGGTGCTATACTTCGTAGAAGGTAGATATTTACTCTTGATTATAAATTGATGATAAATCTACAATTGAATTTGATTTTAAACCACGGGGAGTTTGAGATATTCTCTAATCAAGAGGGGGTAACTGACTGTTTGTATATAAGCCACTCGTATTCCTTTAGGTATCGAAACTAAGACATCTCTTGCAAAAGCATTGCTCAACCATTAAATTCCAATCGTCACATAAGATTCCAATAGATTATGGCTTCATATCTCATTACTGGGGCCTCGAGGGGTATTGGTGTAGGAAGGCAGTTCCTGGTAGGATTGAGTATTGTCGCTAATTTCGGCCCAGTACGAGTTTCTAAAGCAGCTGTCCGACAATCCCGCAAACATCATCATAGGACTTGTACGAGATACAAGCGTAGCGAACGATAAAATCCAAAAGCAGCTTCCGGGAAGACAAAACATTCATGTTTTGCAAGGGGACATAACGGACTACAACTCACTTAAAGTACGAACCCCACTTCTATTTCAATATAGCATTCTCACACTAGATCAAGAACTCTGTCGAAAAAGTCTCCCAAATCACCAATGGCTCGCTGGACTATATTATTGCCAATGCTGGTTTTGTTTCTCCTTGGTCTGAATACATCGACGTTGGCGATTTGTAAGGCTATGATGCGCTGCTGATGAACCGAAGCTGACAGCACCCCTAGGGGAAAAGATCCAGAAAAGTTGAACAAGGACTTGGCAGACTGCTTGAATATCAACCTCATCGGCAATATCCATCTCTTTAACCTCTTCATTCCTCTTGTACTCAGAAGCAGCATCAAGAAGGTTGTGACGATAAGCAGCGGACATGCGGATCTTGATTTGGTCACCAAATACGAGATCTCGACATCTGCGCCTTACACTATTAGCAAGACAGCTATGAATGCGGCAGTCGCCAAATATAGCGCCCAATATAGCTCTCAGGGAGTTCTATTCATGAGTATTTCACCCGGTGTGGTAGATACTGGTCATACTGATAACTGTGAGAGCACATTTGCTAGCACTTGAATGATACGATGGCTGAAACTTGATCAGTGACCCCGGATCAGCTGCAAAGTCTAACTAAGACAGGGTTGAAGTTCGCTGCTTATGCACCACACTTCAAGGGCCCAATTAGTCCAGAGGAGTCTGTGAGGCATGTGTTGTCTGTCATAGACAAGTCTAGCGTTGCTGGTGGAAACGGTGGATCATTCGTTTCTCACTTTGGAAACAAGCAGTGGATATAATATTGGTAAAGAAAGATGAGACCAGTGGCTATTCCAATGTACCAAGGTATATTGGGATAGGTAAGAAGGCCTCCTTTTGATGTTAATAGTGCATCCTGTTTGACTGGCTGGATTTTCAGTCCGGTGCTAATGCAAGCGACTCACAAGTTTTGAAAATTCCGCCGTAGCGTTTTTTTAAGCTGAGCTTACTTTAGGGAGATTACTATTTGACAGCAGTTGATACAGGCTTAACTTGGAGTGTATTTAGCTCTACGTCCAATGCGATTACTAGGTATATTTGCGTCTGTTGAGACATGGCAGTTCTGATGTGACATGTACTTTACAGTTTACGTAACTTCCGCCTACATGTACCTGGAGCCTTACTGCCGCAGCGCCCACATAGCCGCCAATGCTATTTACCTGTGTAAATGTTGTATGCATCTTTTTATTATTTAATTATAGCTTTTAAAGAAAATAAAAGCATTTTAGAAAGGCAGTAACTGTGGCGTAATTTTCAGTATGTAAAGGAATAGCGACAAAGGAGATGAAGAGATCTCGTATTTTCTAATCGACATGGGCTTACTCTCATGTGTTTAAAAGGCTACTCGATTCACTAGACGAAACTAGCTAGGAGGTCTCTATGTCAATAATCTGAATAGTCAAAGGAGAGTATTCTGCAGCTGGTGTTTACTGGCAATTTGCTGGCTAGTGGCTAATGTAAGACGGAACTTCTCTGTACGAAAACGATGGATGAGGATGCTCCCACCATACCCATGTGAAGATACCTAAATGATGCACTAGCTGTACGCAACTCCTACCTAGTTGTAAAGCATCAAGGTCAACAGAGGCGACTCGCAAGTCTCCCATGCTTTAATGTTGAAATAGACCGCTATGGCAAAAGTGAAGTGACCGCTTCCCTCTGCATAGCGTTGTATCTGGTACATAAAGCATCCATCCATTCCGACATTTAGGCATCCTTTAGATCTTCCCAAACATATAAAAGCTCTGTTTCTAACCTTCTGTTCCTTTCCTCTGCACTCAGTGAGACAGAAGAAGAACGCGTGGTACGATCCCATGCAGTAGTGGATTTGCGTGTCATTTTTTCGTTTCTCTTGGCTTAAGAGCAATTGGTGGATTCCCTTGTCGTTATTTCATTTCCCGCCTCATGGACCCGTCGCTCTACTCCATATGAGGGCTAACTTGAGTCTGCTTGCTGCGGCGGGTAAAACTCAGCCAACTTATGCCTGGAAATAGGACTAGGGGCGCCCGCACACCGCCCATAGGTGGAGATGAATTTTATCATGCTTCATAGCCTCGTTCTCGTTCATAGAATTCCAAATATAGGAGATAGCTATAGATGCACTTGAGTGTAAACAAGTTATATAAAGGCTATCTAAATGCCGCTTCCCTGGTTTTGGCAGTAGCAATTCTGTTCAATTCTACATCAAACCTCTACAATGTTCCAACCCAGCGCCATTCTCCTGGGAGCAGTTGCTCTTCTTATTCCCAGCGCCTTAGCTGGCGAGTATGTTTATCCAATATCCAACGACTGAATATGTAGCTAATGGCGCTATCTATCTACAGGGGAGTGCATCTTGCCAACTGTGGCCCTGACGTTTGGTCGGCAAGTGTTAGTGTTGTTGCCTACTACCCAGACGACTCTCAGTCAAACACGGCACCATTTTCACAAAACATCGCCTTTGCTACCAGCCCGGCACGTTTAGTTACTTGGGAGGGAAACTCTTACACTGCTAGCTTTGCAACCGGAAACACTTTCACCAGTCATATTCAACCTAGAAGCTTCAGCTTCGGTCAGTATGCAGGAAGCGGCAATAACCAGCAGCGACAGTTTGCTTGCTTCAGGGATAATAACAGGCAGCTCTGGCGGTCAACACCTGCGTATGCTTGTTTCAGCATCTACTACTGTCTTGATGCTTAATTGAATTATACAATAACCCTTGGAGAATTGTCCGCCTACGCTTTATCTGTTTCCAATTTTAAGTAATCTTTTCCATCTGTAGAACAGGATTAAGTCTTGCCTACCGATAAGGCTTTAGATTAAAAACATAAGCTTAATTCTAGCTGTAGCCAAGATCGACAATCACATGCATCCTACATTAGCCTGCACTGTTTCAGTCAGATTCTCAAGCGATTAAGGAAGGTCGCAATGGTAGCATGCACATAGAAAAACTGCTTTTCTATACTTGGAGAGGCAACCCTACTATAGTTTAAGAATCTGACAAGGTCATCCATGAGGGTTGAGAATAATAAGGCTTCCTATGACTCATGTTAAATGAAACATAAACTAAACGACAACTATCCAAACTGATACCGATAAAACGGTATAAACATATAACTTTACGATGAGTCTACACCTTCCTCTCAATGCCCAATGCAAGGTCGACCGGAAAGAGTTTATGCGAAATCGGCACCACCGATCACTTCTTCAAACTTGGCCGACACACCCTCTTAGCTATAAGTTCGCCGCGTGTGTCAGCCGACAGCTCAATGCCTGCGGGCGGGAAAGGTTGGACCCGGAGGATATTACATACACGTTGCCGTTGCCACTCATGGGCGAAATTGTGAAGACTAGAGGGTAAAACGTATCGTTGAGAGTGTTTGCGAAAGGATTCAGGGCTTGACCTTGGCTTTGTAAGATACTGGTCGGCTGTTTACAAAGATGGATGTCGTTCTAGAACGGGGACAAATTGTTCCTCAATGGTTTCTAGAAGGATATGGCTGAAACATATGGTATCCACGGCTTCAACGCTTTCACCTCTCCTCATGCTATTGTTCCGACGGACGGTTTCTTATACACGCCACGGCTAGTTAGTAGGTGTCATTAAGGTCACTGACATTTTAATATTGACAGAGCCTCAATTCTAAACTGAACAAAGCAGTTCTATAAACAATCACGCACATGTTCTAGCGCTTCATTTCTTTCCCGGAAGGTTGCGACCATATAAGATACGAAAATGCCAAGCAAAATTTTGTACCAGGCTGAATTTTCCATGCTTTAACTACGTAGAATGCCATCGTTTGTGACTTTCTTCCCCTCAACGCCCGAGAGGTATGGGCGGTTTAGAATTAGCCAATGCCACTTCGTTAAAATCCTCTCCTACGTCACATCGTCATCATATAGTGAAGCCACTGGTGTGTTACGCCGTTCATGCCGATGATATCGGTATTTAAATCTCCACGACCTTCCTCGCATCCAGGTAGCATGTTAGAAGGAGGCTAGAAAGAGAGTTCTATTTAACCTTCTCTTTGGCCTTGCAATAAATAAAACATTATCAGACTCGTTGTACTGTGTCTAGATACTAATCTTACACCGTATAAACATTATGGCAGCCTATCTTACGCAACGCATCTGTCACCCTCACCACGGTATCACCGTTTCTCGCGCCGCTACTCCAGTCCCCGAGAAAAAGGCCAAATGCTCCGTTCCAATCCATAATGTTGCTGCCAAAGACGCATCTTTCTATACCCCCGAGCAAGATCCCGTTCCGGGAAGCGCTTCGCAAGTTCAAAAGTCTGGGAAACCTGTGCCCAAGCTCTTTTCTCCTCTCAAAATTCGCGATATTGAAATGCCAAATCGCATTTGGGTGAGCCCAATGTGCCAATACAGCGCACATGAAGGGTTTCACACGCCTTGGCACATCACCCACTATGGGGGGATGGCCCAACGTGGTGTAAGACTGCCTTTTTGAACAGATGTCTCTTCTCACTTCATCTCTTTAAATTACCTCATCGAAAAGAGAAGAAAACATAAACACTAAATAATTCATAGCCTGGCCTCATGATGATTGAAGCTACCGCCGTCCAGGCCAATGGGCGTATCACACCAGAAGACTCAGGCTTATGGCTAGACGCCCACATCGACACTCTGAAGAAGCATGTCGATTTTGCGCACAGTCAAAACGGTCGCATCGGCATTCAATTAGGACACGCAGGGCGTAAAGCTTCTACAGTTGCGCCTTGGCTCAGCTCTGGCGCGACGGCAACTGAAGAAGTCGGTGGCTGGCCTGACGATGTCGTATCGCCTACTAATGAGCCCTTTAACGAACATTACCCAAAGCCACGCTCCATGAGTCTTGCAGAGATTGCGCGGTTCAAGCATGACTTTCTCTCTGCCGTTCGACGTGCTCTTCGCGCTGGCTTTGATGTTATTGAGCTGCACTTTGCGCACGGCTACCTTGTTTCAAGCTTTCTGTCGCCAGCCGTCAACAAGAGGACTGATCAATATGGCGGAAGCTTTGAGAATCGTGCTCGTCTAGCACTAGAACTAGTCGAAGCAACGCGGCAAATTATTCCCAAGGGGATGCCACTGTTTGCACGCATTAGCGCAACCGATTGGCTGGACACAAACCCAGAGTGGAATGGAGGGCCAAGCTGGAATATCGACGAGAGCATCAAGCTGGCCAAGCTCTTCGCTCAACGTGGCGTTGACGTGCTAGATGTATCGAGCGGTGGCAATCACTCTCTGCAAAAAGTCATTGGTGGGCCAGGATACCAGGCGCCGTTTGCAAAGAAGATTAAAGCAGCAGTAGGAGATAGTATGCTAGTCAGCTCTGTGGGAAGCATCAAGACGGGGGAGATCGCGCAGAAACTCATTGAAGGAAGTGATGATGCCGATGATACGCCGCTAGACTTGATTGCTGCGGGCCGCATGTTCCAGAAGAATCCTGGATTGGTATGGGCGTGGGCAGATGATTTGGAGGTGTCCATCACTATTGCGCATCAAATTGGATGGGGATTCGGAGGAAGGGCGAAGAAACCCACCAAGTAGAGTACATTTTAATTATACTACGACAGCTTCTAGAGCTGAGTGTTGAGGTCGAGAAACTGTACATTTATAAATCATGTCTCTAGCTTCTTTGTCCTCGTGCAAGTCCTTTCCTTGAGTTGTCTAATCGATCAATTGTCAATTGAGACTCTATGCCCATCTTCTTCGTAGGCAAAGACACTGTTTGTACGGCGTACAGTCTGATTTGTCTCTTACTTCAGCCCCATACGGTGCATTTGTGTTGTCTGGTTCCCTGGATCATAGTGTCTGTTATAAGCAAACCAGAGATAAAGAGCTCGGTTTATTTGTAAGGCACAGCGTACGAACATGACTGCATGAATACTAAAGATATTTAGTAGCGGGTAATAAAGATTACTATTTCCATGTTTCTTATAGATATCAACTCCCAGGTAACATGAAACATAGGCACGCATGATTAAACTGTGATTAAGTTCTCGGAGTAGAACATATATCAATGTCTAACTAATTCGCTACGTGAATCTAGCCTTGGAACTCAGATCGCCTCTTGGATATTCTAAGCTAAGTTGGCGTTCGTACCTTGCCTATCTATCACAATTCTCATAGTATGCATCCTGTCTATGATACTTCCAAACCAATTTATCCCAAGACCTTGAGTCCGTGTGGAGTGAGCTGCTGCTTGGTATACTAATCATAAATCCAGTGGTGGCGCCTTCATTTGTCAGCTGCCGCAGAGAGTCTCCCGTGGGCGGATACAATGCCTCCTAAATAGTACCATCGAAGAAACAAACCGATTCCCAATTCACCATCACTTCTACATTCTATCTCCGAAGATGACTGCGACTCATTCACGGATCGCCTGTCATGCCTGTCGTCGTGGCAAAAGACGTTGTGATAGAGTCTTTCCAGCATGTCAACTGTGCATCCGCAAGGACATGCGCTGCAGCTACCCAAGACCCCCAGCAAAGCGCTCGTATACTCCTGAAATTGTCTGGGACGATGAGCCGTTACGAGAGGACTCACCTTTCTCCGATTACAATCAACTACCACAGGTTGAGCAAACACCATATTTAGATTCTGCGTTTGATACCGCGAGAGCTGTCCAATTCCTAGCGCCCAGGATATTTCGCGACATCCAGCTCGAAATCCCTCGCCTAGAATTTCCAGTACCTAGTGATGTTACGGCTCACGTCGGAGACCCTCAGCAAATCCGCGACATAGCGGCCGTGTTGTTTTCCCAGAACGCCTCATGGTTGCCAATAGTTTGCCGGAAGCGCTTTTTCAGCTCTTTGCTTAACCCACTGTCTCCCCGACAAGCGGATGGCGTCTTGTTAGCTCTGTGTGTTAAGCTCTACTGTACTACGACGGTTCATCGTGGAGACAGCCCAAAGACAGCTCTCTACAGAACGGCAAAAAGATACCACCATGAGATCGAGGCCGCGGGCATCATGTCCCTACAGGTTCTCCAGGCAACAATCTTCATTGCACTGTACGAAATGGGCCAAGCAATTTATCCTGCTGCATATTGGACCGTCGGCACCTGTGCCAGATATGGCATTGCCCTTGGTCTGGACCAGCTAATGACCAACAACACCGGTTTTGATGGATCCTGGATGGAAGTTGAAGAGAAGAGGAGAAGCTGGTGGGGAGTATTAGCTCTTGATCGGTAAGTCGGCCGTATTTAACAATGATTTACATCAGCTTAACCTTCATCACGATCCCTTCTAACCTCTAAAATATACAGCTTCTTGAACTTTGGAGACCCTTCCAGACATCTGGCCACAAATGATCCCGAGATCAATTACTATCTTCCGATTGACGACCAGGCTTTCATAGAAGGAGTATGACTTCCTTGTTACGACAGAACTAAAGTCAAGGCTGATGTATCTATCCATAGAACACAGCGCACAAAGATGCTATTCCGATATCAGCCGCATTCCATCTAAAGACGGGCAGTTTTGCTCGACTTGCTCAAGCTACATACCTGACAAGCGAAGCGCTTCGACTAGCAGCATCTGCCACTCCATCGAAAGCGAACAATTCGACGTGTTTGACGGAAGATACAGCACAATTGCGCCGTACTCTCGAAGCACAGGTTAATGCCGCGGAGCAAGAGCACACAGCTCGTAAACTGTCTTTCTGCTGTCAGACAATGTTTTCTTACTGGTAAGTAAACTTTTGAGTGAAAATTGTGCAAAAGTTGACTCTCGCAGCGGAATATTTTTACTTCAAGATCAGCATTGGCAACAGTTTCGCATCGGCTCGCCGATAGATGCAAATAGCCACACGTTTCCGGAGACTAAGCGGGCTCTTGAAGTCTTGGGACGGTCAGCATTAGTTCTTCGAAAGGACTTTGAGAATGGAGGACCTCTAGAAGAGGGCTTGCCCATCTTCTTCATGCAGACCGTATATCTAGCGGCAATGATGGCTATGGAAATTGGTCAGGGTAATCCAGACAAGAAAACTCAAGAGAAGATTGAGTCTTTTAGATGGCTTTTAGAGTATCTTCGATCGCGCTGGAAAGTAGCCGGTAAGTCATATTTCGAGCACTCTCAGAGGCAACGATTCTGACTCTGGATGAACCAGAGATATACATGGAAATTTTAGATGCAAAGAAAGCATTCCACGACTTCAATAGTATAAGCAGGACTACTTGACGGAAGCCTCATCAGCTGGCACTCATTAAAAACAGAACAACTGTTCAGTTTAGTACTAGATAGGACTCTTTACCATGTCTTCCAACAGGTCTGTCACCATTCCCATCAAACAGAAAGGTCTTCCCTTGAATATACACTAAATCCTCAATTAGTCTCCTGCAGAGCATCATCGACGCCAATGGCGACCTCGAATACTGGAACTCCGTCCAATCTCTTTCCGCAAGCTTCCAATTTCTCGGGCCCGCGTTAGAGAGAAAGGGATTTCCGGGACCATATAAAGCGGAAGTAACAATTGATACAAAATCTCAAAAGGTTGTCTTCAAGGAATTCGGCGAGTTCCACGGCTCGTGGTGCCCGACGCGGATTGAAGCTAGCAAAATCGGCCAAGATACGCTCGATGTCCGAGAAAACTTAAAGAGGCCTTCAATACTCACACCGCAGAATCAAAATTGGACATTCACCATCTCTTTTGGTTTGTAGGCTATGCATTCTGGAATTACTTCAACTTCCCTTTCCACCTCCAGCAAAATCCAGATATCAAAATCCGTGAACTGGAACCCTTACTTCGCGAGAACGGCGAAGGATGGCCGTGTTGGAAGCCACATTCCCCGATGGATATCCCACTCACACCAAGATCCAAAAATACGACTTCGATGACCAATATCGATTGCGGCGGATGCGCTACTCTGTGGATGTTTTGAAGAACAGCAATGTGCCCGCATAACATAACTGTTTTAACCATGCTGTTGCTGGGAAAATAAGCTACCCAACTTTACGGGTTGTGACGATATCTGCGCCTGGAGTGGCATTTCTTACCCCTTTTATGTTGACGGACATTAAGCTGGAGGTTAATCAAGAGTGATTCCAGAGATACTCGAGGTGGAACTTGTCAAGCACGGGGATGTAGTTCAGTCTATCAGTCTAACGTGATTATTGCACAAGTATTTATGCCGAAAAGCTGAAAGTACTATCCTCGTTTCATATCGCAACTCCAAGACTAGAAATCATGTTCGCTCGCCCGTATAACAAGAGCAAGAAATTGCCGCCCAACTACATAACATCGATGTCCATCTCTAAATCACCATCTAGTGCTTCCTAGAAACAGTTTATCATCGTAAAAATTCTTTCCCATATCTGTAGAACCCTAACTCCACAGTGGGAGGTGCCATCGCCCTGTCATCCATCTTCAGGGGCTCTGCCAAGGCGCTCAATCTGGACGACCAGGCTAAGCTGCTGATTGAGTTCAAATTGATAACAGTCCTTACAATATCATTATTAATATGGCATTTCACCGAGTATAGGATGTAAACGCAGTGGGGCGAACGCACTCATTAGGGGTTCGATGACACTATAGGTAATCTACACCAATTGATCTTGATACTGCGGAGTGCTGCGGAGAGGTGCGGACGGTAGCGGATGGCTGCGGACACGGCTAAACAACACTCAAAGCTACCCTCAGGCATTCCGAAGCTAAACCACAAGCTGATCATAAGAATCACAACCAGTCCCCGAATCACTAATCAAGAATGGAGAGCCTCAACCTAATACAGTAACTGGGCCTTGAACCGCTGGATGCGAAGAGTGCTTGCTTACACGAACATCCTTTGCAACATGTCGAACCTCGTTTTTTTGGGAAGATGGGTCTGAGTGGAATCCTCGGGATCAAAGTTTCTTCCTTTATCTCATCCCGTATCATGACGGGAGAATAAATACGATATGCACCGACTGTACAGCATCCCGCAGCAGAAAGTCAAGATCTCTCCAGAGCATGTCACAGCGCGATATTGAGCAGACACTTCAAGCAACATGTCGAAAGCCTCCGAACTCGAATCCTTGGGAAACGACCCAAATGCCAGCCCGTTGATGGTGAATAGCGATACAGAAACCGCCGTCGTGGAGGAAAACGAGGTAAAGAAATCACAGCCGACTGTCCGAGATAACATCTTCGCCTTTTGCATCGTGTTCTGTCAACTGGTTCAAGTATGTCAACCTTTCCATATCTCGACATTCGAACCTAGAATCCAATTAACCGCCAAAAACAGGCTATACCATACGGCGCAGGTCTCGTAGCCGCCATTGGCATTCCAAAAGAACTGGGAGCACCCGAGAGCAAGAGCGTCTGGATCGCAGCATCATACCCGTACGAATATTCTCATCCTGTATCAACAAAGGAAGTATACTAACACTCCTAGACTAACCCAAGGCGCATTCGTCCTCATAGGCGGCCGCATCGGCGCCGTCCACGGCCACAAAAACACCATGCTCGTCGGCGCCTGCATCTACGTGTTATTCCACCTCATCACAGGCTTCATGCGATCCGCAGACACCGTCATCGTCATGCGCGCCCTCAGCGGCGTCGGCGGCGGAATCATGGTCCCCAACCTGATTGCCATGCTAACGATTGCTTTTCCACCGGGCCTGATGCGAAATATCTGGGTTGGCATGTTTGGTGCCATGGGTCCGGTTGGTGCTGCTGGCGGGACTGTGTTTCCTGGCTTTTTTGGGCAATTGACGGAGTGGTGGTGGCTATATTTCTTCTTGTAAGTCATTACGGGTGAAGGTCGATTACAAGGGGGTATATACTGATATACGGCTCACAGGGCCATCTTTGGAGCAGTCGTTTTTGGCGCAAGTTCCTTCGTCTTGCCTCCTGACGGCAGACCTATGGACGCAGATGGGACGGTTGACTATGTCGGTGCCTACTTCGGAGTCGCTGGCCTCGTCTTGTTCAATTTCTCCTGGACGTAAGTTACTCTCTCAACAGTTCTTAAAACTCACCAGAGTATCGCTCACTAACAAGAAAAATAGAGAAGCAGCTGTTGTGGGTTGGGAACAGTCCTACGTCTACGCTCTTCTCATCGTCTCCATCCTACATTTCGTCCTCTTCGTCATATGGGAAGGCAGGTTTGCAAAAGAGCCCATTCTCCCCCTCGATATCTGGGGAGCCCCTTCATTCGGACCAATGGTCTTGTCCGCCTTCATGTCCTTCATGGGAGTCGGCATCTTCCTCTACTACGTCCAAATCTGGAACATTTCCATCCGCCACTATTCCAACCTCCTCACCGGAGCAGTCAACTCTGCCTTTGCCACCGTTGGCACCCTTGGCTGCTTCGTCAGCGCAATTGCCGTGCGATATCTCCCTGCGCAAGTAGTCATGGCAACAGGTGCAATAGCAACGGTGGTCGCTACCATCATCCTGGCTACAATGCCAGCACAGCAAACATACTGGGCTCAGTGCTTTCCCGCATTCATCATTATGGGATTCAGCCCCGATTTCATCTTTACGGCGACACAGATCATTACTAGCAACAGCGTCCCACGGAAGCACCAGGGAATTGCTGGGTCACTAATGGGCACCATCCAGATGTACGGTCTGAGTACCGGGCTGGGATTCGCTGGAACGGTTGAACGGTATACAAACAACGGCGGCCGTGACCAACTCGGAGGCATTCGGCATGCACTTTACCTTACAATTGGAATGGCGGGCGCTTCTGCATTGATATCTCTGTTTCTTATCCGGATACCGAAGGATCAACGTGATGGATGGGATAAGGAAGATGAGGCAGCAGCGTAGACTCAGCTTTTGACGTTGCCCTTTCCATTCCTCATGAGAAAAATTCGGCATCACGGTTTCATCTACTGACCATAGTATCATCTGCTGTCCACGGTTTCGTCTATTGTAAAATAACCTCTGTACCAGGATAGAAGGCATAGTAATAAAGTCTATATAAAGCTGCTAGGTTGTTTCAACAGTCAGGCACACTAACGGGAATGTGAAGCGGAACGCTCGTTGCCAAACCGCTCAAGCTCGTCTCCTTAAACTCATTCCTCATGCCCTGAGCCGTCACGCGCATAGCCCGAATGGCATCATCAAGGCTGACCTTTTGCGTGCCAGTCTCACCGCTGAGGGCGAGATTGGCGCTCGAAATGGCTTTGATGGCACCCAAAGCATTACGCTCTATGCAAGGTGCTTGTACCAACCCGCCAATTGGATCGCATGTCAAGCCCAGGTTATGCTCAATACCAATCTCAGCTGCCTGTTCAATGGTTTGAGGGCTCGCTCCCATACAGGCTGCGAATGCTCCAGCTGCCATGGAACAAGCGACGCCCACTTCGGCCATGCATCCGCCCTCTGCTGCGGAGATGGTGGCACCGCGTTTATACAGCATACCAATGGCGGCAGCTGTCAGCAGAAAGGATAGAATGTCGCGCTCCGGGTCATCGCTGACGAACTCGATGGTGTACTTGAGCACCGCGGGTATAATGCCTGCCGCGCCGTTGGTTGGGGCGGTAACGATGCGTCCGCCGGCTGCATTGGTCTCGTTGACCGCCATGGCGTATACAGTCAAGTAGTCCACTACAGTTCGAATTAGCTTGTTGTCTTCAGAATGATGCTATCAATTCTGAATAATACTTACTTGCTGGGAATGTGGTACGTCGTCGGGGCGATGGTAGTACTGGATGAGTA
Source organism: Trichoderma aggressivum f. europaeum (assembly GCF_033847375.1). Lineage (NCBI taxonomy): Eukaryota > Fungi > Ascomycota > Sordariomycetes > Hypocreales > Hypocreaceae > Trichoderma > Trichoderma aggressivum. The sequence goes on along the minus strand of NW_026946442.1, from coordinate 37,863 downwards.
AAGGAGCCATGTGTTCGCAGAGGCATACTTCTTCTAGTAGCGATGCTCTTTCGTCCTGAAGAAGTTGGTGCCGAGGTCGTAGTCAGGGTTGAAGTCCCTGCTGCATCTGAAGCTGATGGCAATGCTTGGTTTTCCAATGGAAGCTGAGCCTGGGTCGTTTCTGTGCCCTGGGTGGCGTGGGAAGGATACAGCCCTCTTGTGAGTCGTCTATACAATGCTGGTGCTCGTCTATGCAGTTTCAGGCTGCCAGGCAGCGTTGAATCCGGTGGTGCTTGGACACCTTCCAGGATGCTGTTGTCCATGACCTCCCAGATGCGGAAAACCTTGTCGCGGATTTGTTCATCTGTGTAACCGTGGCTCTTTTCGTTTTCATACACCAGCTGTGCAATCGTTAAATTGTGCTTATCACACAGCGCCAATAGGCTTTTTGCGTCTCTGAAAGGGTATCGAGGCTGATGACCATGCGCACCGTCTGATGCCGCGGCGTCTTCCGCTGAGGAGGTGACCGGAGATGGTGCTTGGCCACCCTCGGAGCCTGATGTGAGTAGACCCGACGACTCTCCTTCGAGATGCTTGATCTCTTGTCCAGTCCGTCGATCTCCTGCTGCATCTTCTCGCCTAATCTCCTTATAGTACATGTTCTCCGCCAGGTCAAGTGGGTGTGCATTGTTGCCTTCGGTCTGTTGTTGATGGACCTCGGACAACCCAAGGCCAGCATCTTCGGCTGATGATGGTGTTTCTGAGTCCGGACGGTTGATTGACAAAGCACCGTTGACAACAAATCCACCGCCAACGCTGAACATGTCATTGGTCGCCAACATGTAGCCCTCCTTGTCAAACACCATGAGACGCATGCCGTTGCTGTGCTGGGGGAGCTTTCTCGTCCACTCCCACTTGAAATCGCGCTCATAGTCGAAGGTAATTTCTTTGCCCTTGCCATCTTCGAGCTCGCGGCCCAGAAAGAGCTTCTTGTCTGTCTTGATCTGCTCAAAGCGCTTAGGCACGTAGTCCGTATCGACTGTCTCCACATCGGCGCTCTCAAGACCAAGCAGAAGAGCAGATGGTGTCATGTGGCCCTCGCCAGTGAGAGCCAGACTGCCGTAGAGTGCAACGCGTATCCTGTCGACTTTTTCTAGCAGGCCAGCTGCATGTAAGTCTGAGACAAAGATGTTGCCTGCCCGCATGGGTCCAACGGTGTGGGATGATGAGGGCCCAATGCCAATGGAAAAGAGATCAAAAGTCGAGATGACGGCATGTTCATGGTCGGCCTCACTGTAGGTTCCGGTTTCATCGTCGAATTGGTTCCGCCGGGTTGCCGTGCTGCTGAAACTCCGAGATACCGATAGCCGCGGTGCGCAGCTCAGCAGCTGGCTCCTGGCCTTGAGGGGATCGCGGGCTGTAGCTGTGCGGAGATGCCACCTGGACGACGCCAGCGAAGGCCATGACGCCCGTCCGGCAGCGCTCCGTGAGAGCCCAAGCTGCTTAATCGCCGCCCGGTGGTGCATCCTGAGATCCGATTTGCTCCGCTGCCGAAGCGTGGTGTTGACAGATGCCAGATCTGGGTCGCGTTTGTTGGAAAGCTTGATCTGTCGATCCAATGACAAACAACGCCGTTGTTGGGCCGGGGATTGCCGATAAAGGCCGCCTTATCATGTAGCAAAAATAGCGATTGAAGGCCTTGGCCGTCTACAGAGTATGTGATGTGCTCTTTATGCTCTCTCTATGACATGCAATTGGATATCTACGTTTACATACATCCAATCCTAGGATTTCCAAGCCCTGAGACATGCCCAATTGAGACTCTCCGAAAGGGTGCCTGTACCTTGTACATGCTCGAGGACAAATCTCAGACGGAGGTAAACCCACGTGACTTTGTGTGTGACGCATCTAGTCAAATCTCGAAGCAGAGCACTTGATTTAGAAGATCGTGTATTCACGGAACAGTTCCATTGAACCAAATATGGCCATCTACCTATATATACCAAAGAGTTAGAGAGGTACACTGGATTCTAGTGAAATCGGCGCAAAACAGAGCCTCGTTCAGCTCATCGACAAGGGCCTCGGACTAGTGCGGGCTCGTGTCCGCAGTCAGTCCGCAGCCTATCACGAACAGCCTGATTACAATCTCGCGACTCATCTCATGGCCCACACAGTTTACGGCGTGCTATCCTTTCCAAACACTGTGGCCAATTCTCAAGATGTCTTCTCAGCAAGAAAGCAACAGACCATGTTAAAGGGCGGCACGCATACATTCTCTGAGGACTACATATATAGGCACATCAAAACAGGCATTTGTAATTACTGAGTATATGCGTTCCTGTAGGTATAGTAAATGTGTAAAGGTACAAGTGGGTCGTCCAAAGGATATACCATGAGCCAGTTTCTTCTTCTCACAAGGTAGGGACGTAGCTAGTCCATCGTATCACTACCCGGTAGTACAAATTGATCCGGTAAATACTTTGGAGTGTGAATAGTGAAGATTTATGCCGGGGGGTCCTTGTTTATAGGTGTATATCAGGATCAGATAGAGCGGACAGCGCCCCTCGACAACCTTCTATCGTCAGGGCCAAGGAGAAGGCCCTTCCTGTGGGCTTGAACACGGCTACTAAAACTACTCGCTGCGTACGCCAAATGTGCTTTACACGAGAAGCATGGCGCTGCTAGGCCTTGCCACACAGGAACCCTATACATTTCGTGTTGTCCAACCGTGTCAGGCTGCTTGATCCCGATGGTCAGGCTGCGCTTCCACCTATTAGCGTTGCCAAACATACTCCTGCAACGGGCGGCTCTGAGGGATTCACAGCAACCAGATAGGCTAGCGAAGTTTTCCTCCAGCATCTCACAGAGGTATCGGCCCTTTCTTCTCGTACTATACGACATTGACGAGAATAGTGAGGCAAGCTCACATCATAGCACCAGAATGTGAATAGTAGTCGACATGAGAATTTTCAATTTAATTACATTTTATGCCTCTATACTACCCATACAGTATGCCTCGGGTGGCCCCTGAGAAGGCCGTGGAGAGGCGACGTGTTTGATCCTGTACGGTTGAGTAAGATTCGACATCGCCACAACATCTCTAAATCTCTACGACGTGTGAGTCTTGCGACACTAGGAATTGTTTCCCCAGCATCTTCGCACCTCAAGGAGAAATATACTCGCTGGGAAGACTCTCTACGCTGCAGGTTAATGTTCAAGCTAGTCAAGATATCATGGCGACTTTAGCATTCACTTGGGAATACGGTAATCGAGTGACAGTCAAGAATACTGGCCATGGTTGCTATTTTTCCAATACTTCACCCTGTTGAATGACGGCACGGCGCGAGATTAAAAAGGGAGGCACATCCGCATATGAAAAGTTTGCCAAATTTCAATATCCGCACATATCCTCATCTATATAATACCCACACCATCGATTTGGTTCAGTAAGCACTTCTGAAAAGAGCGGTTGTGTGTTAAAATCGCCACTCCAAAGAACTCAACCCCCATACCTTGACGAGCTTGACAAGGACCAGAATTTCTCATTGCCATGGTCGCTCGTTCTGGATATCGTACTATTCTCGGCTAGAGCTTTCTTGCAAAAGATAGAAGAATGCCACCAGCACATGTTCGAAAATGAATAACAACACCACAAATCGAGATTTCATCCATAACTTTAAACGATATGGAGTTTATCCTTCGATTTGGTTCGTCTGCTCGATGTGCAGAATAAAAACATTGCCAGCGTCAACAGAGAAAAGGCAGCTACGGCAACTCCAAAGATCCAGAGGTCTGGTGAGACTGTCGTTGTACTCTTACTCTTGCCTCGCCATTCAAAGAATCCCATGGAAAAGAAACTCTGTATGTTGACTGTCAGCAACGCCAGATCCAAAAAGTCTTCCGGGTGACATACGCAAACAAATGTTGCTGGAAGATAGATCATGCCGAGAGTGGCAATGGACTTCATGAGACTTCCATCTCGTTGAGTCATCTCTGCCACTGCCAGATTGCTTCGTGATATGATTTCATTAATTCTTGCATCTTTTCGACCAATCTGGTTTAGATCCTGTTGAAAGTAAGCTTTGGCACCGTAGTGGTATGGGGAGACAATAACCATTTGGCTTGCAAGAGACATTCCTGCCGTAACGTGATCGCATTCTCTGATGAAATGGTCATATTCGTCAACCAAGTCGCGCAGTCTTTCTCTGATTCTGTGACCACATTCCTTCAATTCATCTCTCCTTTTATCCCAAACCTCGGTGGGAATGTTGCGGTTCATACCAAAGTCTGCAGCTTCTAGTTCCTGTACGTGATTTATCATCTTGCGTAGTTGTGTTTTCCAGCTTTCCATGCCATTCTTGAGATAGCTTATCTTAATCCAGAGCATGGTGCAAGTTTCATCATCTTTCTTGTCCTCGGGTCGCAATGTCTCCAATCGCACTGCACAATTAAGTGTCGCTGATAATATCAGAAGGTTTTAGATGAATACTTCATAAGGATGTGGCCGGTGTCCTCTTACATGATGTATATATGTTTTTTCCCGATAGAAAACTCTTCAATCTGCCTTTCATGCCATTGAAGAACGAGCCTGTTCCTGATGGTGATGACGAGTCTGGTGGAGATCCCTTCTCCATGGATTGCCGGATGTCTCTATCGGTCTGTCGTAATCCATAGAATGCATCGTTCCGCGATTCAATGTCCATCATTCTTTGCATAAACTGAGAATTGCTTTTGCGCACGAGGTTAACCTGCCTTTCTCTCTCAAATTCGGCAAATATGGTAGGTAACATCATAGGATGAAAGACTTTGCCATCGAATTTGCGCAACTTGCCCGTAATCATTTCAGAATCAGACAATATATGGTTATAAATTGATTGCTCCTCAAAGTTGCAACCAAACCAGATAGCATTCGTAGTCAGCGTATCCGGGAAAAATGTCACAGATAAGGCCATATCGTTTTCCCAGGTTTCGGCTGTTCTACACGTATAGACTACTTTGTGTTAGCACATGTGTTGGCTTAGATGGTGGACGGGGATTACCTATTGATCTTTGGCTCGAACCTTCACCTCCCAAGGCCGGCATCATTCTTGAAAAGGTGCAACTCGTGTTTCTGTTGATTGCACGTATAATCGATTTGTGTATCTGCAATTTGCGCATCAGTTTTGAGAAGGTATTCTCCGAAAAGGGCACCCTGGATAGTGATGATGTTTTGCCACCCATGACCAAATTTATACCACTAGAAACCTCTGTGCTTTGCTTTTTTGAGCCATCATCTTCATCTGCTAGGTATGGAGATGTAATTGGTACATCTTCAGATCCGATCCATCTGTCCCATTCAATCTCATCTCTCGGTTGCAATAGCTGGATGCAATGTCCTTCACCAATGCGAAGACAGTCATCATTATCCTCTTCATGCTTTCGAATTCGGAACAACTGATTCTCAGTAACTGAAAATGTCAGTAATGCTTTATCATCTTGGTCAAGCTCAGCCTTCTGGTCAATCCAAGACATGTTTAGTAGTATTTCGTGTTAAGTGGATGGGCACAGCTGCCGTGTCCAACGATGTGTATGAAAATGCGAATCTGTAAAGGCCAAGAAAGCGCGGGTGCAAGTTAAGTGCATTCACCTCAGAGTGCTATGATATTTGCATTAGCACAAAAGGCGGCTATGCCGGGCTAAGCCATGTTTCATATGTCCTTGCAGTGCTACTTGGTCTAAGTTGTACGAGGCTAATACGCACCCACTGGTGGTTAGATACAGTCCAGCCAATGGAACAGTAAACCATGGTCACACGTTCATCTAGATAAGGGTTGAGCTACATGTATTACGCAATTCTGTCCAACTTAAACAGCCCCCTATTTCATTGTGTTCCGCCACGTTGTGGGCATAATATGTTACTATCGCAGTTGGTGTTACTACAATAGGTATACGAAGGCTAATCCTTAATTTAGACAGTCCGAGGCCGGAAGACGCGGTGATCTTTAATGACTAAATTGATTAGTAGACCGATTATCGCAGTGTTATGCCATGTAGCCTCAGTTGATATGTATCCACCACGCGAATGGGTTAGATGAAGTATTGTTGGTCAGATATAAATACGGAGTCTCGCATAAATCTCAGAGCCTGGAATCCCCTCAATCAGAAATCAAAATTAACACCAGGAAGTTAGCGAGACTATTGGCATAGTTGAACTCCCCCCTCACTACTACGATATCTATTAATCAAAAGGAAATATGGACACACAATTCGTTGCCATGGATTATGGCTCAAAGGAGAGACTGGCAGGAATTCTCAAAGATTTACTTGGTGAAGAAAACTTCAAAATCGTCGGGGTAGTCCTTCTTTTTCCTTTTTCTTCGAGTCTAAAAAGCACAGAACGTCTAATTACTTCAATAGCGCATCGCGAATCAATGGGAACTCAAGCTGGCAAGACGATTAACGACTGTATGATATACCTTTCTTTGAGATCTTCTATGACAGGGAGTGCAATTTGATTCTAACCAGACAGTCAACAATAGGAGGAAATTGATGAGATCCGGCGAAACATGAAACTTCATTACCATCCGACATCATGACTGCGGCGACGAAAACTTCAAGATAGCAAGGAGATGACTCAACGTGGCAGCCATCTAGGACCAACTGATAGATTCACCAGGCTCCTCCGTGTTAGCTAGCTGTAATACTGGAAGTCAACAACTACACTATGATGAGATTGGTTTGGAGCTCTATGCATATGATAGCTAATTCACTGATCAAATTGAACATTGAATCTTTTAGAAAACATAATCATTCCATCATTCATAAATGTTGCCAGAGCAAAACCTTCAAGAGTGATGAGACTAGGGGCCCCGAAAACAGGGTCCAAGGTGCAAATGACATTAAGCAAAGAATGATTCTTTCTTTGTTGCGCGTTCAGCACTCATCCCAGTTTTTATATCATAACATCGAGGAGGGGAGTAGCAACTATAAATTTCATCCTCACTGAGCCGGCCCGGCGCACAAATACGACACACGTTAGAGGACACCTTTACGTCGTTAGCGAAACCATCTCATTGAGAGATCGTATAGGGCCAAACCTGTATAATAGATCTTTAACTTACAGCAAGAGTGTACTGTCCTTTCCATTTGCTTTTCAACAAATCTTGTAGTCGCTTCACCTCTAAAAAGTTTCCATATATGTATTGCGGTTCGTTTTGTTTCCAGTCATTTCGGGAAGATGTCGTGCTGTATCGGCAGCGTTGTAGAGGTTTTCGAACAAGTGCCCACATTTTTGAAGGTATGCTGAAAAATATTTCACATAGGCATTGGGACTCTTTTTCTCTCCAGTCATCTTGGGAAGGCGTCATGAAGCGGCAACGGAGCCGTAGGGGTTTTTGAAGCAGTTTTTCCACTCTTGAAGATGTAGTGGATTCCGTCTCCGTTGAAGGTGTACTGCATTCCGTCCTTGTTGTAGGTGTACTGCATTCCATTGTATTGGCAGCCTGTGGCAGCAGAATGATGAGCATAGCATTAGAGAGATATGCGGAGGGGGTGAGGGAGGAAAGAAGGAGAGCCCGACGTCTTATGGTTGTCCTCCTCTACTCTCTACCCTGTCCAATTGTCTTTCGCCGTTGGAATGTAGACCATTTTCCTGTTTTGCTACTATATCATACTGTACAACGCGACTGGGCAGCTACAAAGCTCGTAAGGCAGCGTGTTTTATTGGTCATCACATGAGTAGCTAAAACTAGCAACCGGTGAGGCATTTTCTTTTGTACTACTACAAGGTTTTTCATAAGCTACACCGGGTACATACGTTAAATGCTTGGGGCTGATGGGCCCGGAGGCCATGACCAGTATACAAGCAGCTTGTCTAATGAGGTATGATTGGGTCGCCGAGTTTCAGTGATACCACAGGAAAAGGGGGGGCGCGGAGGGGGGCGGGGGCTGGGAATCACGAGAGACGCTCGAGAATCGGGAGTAGAGGCGAGAGTAATACTGTAGTACAACCAGCCGAAGGTTGCTAATGGCGTCATAAGATCCCTAGGCTCCCTGCATGGCCGTGTTTGTGGCAAAGCCTGGACTCGCCTTCATCAGCAGGTCGCCGGCTGAGTTAGAAAATGATAATCCATTCAGATCGAGAGGCTACAACCGCCGCCTTTAGTCGCCTTGTGCAACCACTCCCAGCGGTTTGCAAGGGAGAAGAAAAACTGCGACTGTGACTGCGACTGCAAATGAATTCTATGCGGGTCCGTTGAGGCAACAAGAGCACGATAGGAAGAACTTAAGCGCCGGCCAAGATGTGCGTACTATGTATCTCATTGTGCCGATTGGTTTCAAATTCCCTGTTATTTGGCATATTTCTTTCATCTATTGGCTGCCAAAACGGAAACATACAGTGGTACTACCTAGGTATGGACCGTAGTTGTGTAAGGGATGAAGTCACCCGCTCTAGGTATATGCAGTTGGAACTTCATACATGCATCTAGCAGTTTGGTATTATGGACTCCATACTCTGAGAAGATCACGGGAGCGAGAGATCAGCGCCCCTCACCGGTATCGGAAACATTAGAACGGTATATGCAGTCCATTGTGCCACACGAAGAACAATCTTAATACCGACATTATCGTGATTGTCATGGATCTTTCTATCTACCTGGGTACTTACTATTCTAGTATGTCCCAGAATAAAATCTCAGTACTCCAGTATGACGCAGCCAACTTGAATTATGTACGCTCTTTAAGTTACTAGCTACAGAACTACCTAGTGTATCACCAACTGAATTCAATGGGCAATACTATCATGTAGCCTTTTGTTTTCCTATTGCTTGCCGACCACTATTTATTTTCTGTTATAAAGTAGCAAACTTTATTGTTTCTAGAGAGGCCAATGAAAATGCCTATTTTACATAAATCTGCAAGACAATTCGCCTCGTTTTTTTAACCCAGTTTTGCGGTTGCTGTTGTTGTTATAGCTAGTACAACGGCCATTTTCTAATCCATAGCTGTCGTGTTATGTGCAGCAAAGTCTTTTTTGAAACTCAAACACCTGTCTTCGGCCCTAGAATACTAACAATGACGAAGCGGCACGGGCCTGCCGAACGTCCTTTTGACTGGCTACCGGCAAGGCTGTGCCCCCCCTTTATGCAGGTCTCGGAATACGATGTTTTGCATGGGGTTCGGAAAATACCTTGGCAAATGTTCAGGAACGGGCATGGACGCTTAGTTTGTACAACGTCCCTCATCTTGGTTGGATGAAAAGTCAAGCCTCTAGAATAGACTCAAATGACTCGATTTCTCAGCGTTATGCGAATGTCTGAGGTGGCCCATCGATGAGAGAACAGGACAGAGAATTCACATCTTTGCAGAGGTGAAAGCTCAGTGGAGGAGCTTCAGTAAAGGCTTCAAACCTGATTCTAGGCAGCCTCAATCATTGAAACAGAATAATTGCTTTAGCTTAATGGATGGTTAAGAATGACAGATAGAGACAACTATTGCACGAAAGAAGAATATGCCGGGCCAAATCCAGTGGTTGTTACAGCCGCGCGCTTCTCAGAAATAATAGTAACCACCTGTAGGTGTAAAACAAGGTGTCCACATCGTCCCAACACATATGCCGATAGACGCCCATGTATACTAAATATACCAACTAAATAAGCTCCTAACGACAAGGCATAATCAGTGGCTAATTTTATTCATGGAGAATAGCAGATGTTGGTTGAACTCATCTCAATATTTCCAATTACCTATATAATGTCAATATCGCTACAATATACACCACCTTGTATAAAGCTACTATTCTTACATCAAGGTTTTTCCATCTATTTCCCATTTTTATATACATAACACGTCTAATACTATATCTACCTCTGTTGAAATCCAATCCACGAACGGAAAGACATCCAGCATGAGCGGCAACATATCTAACAGCCTATGCGGCTGCTTAATGGAGGCTTATGTGATGAGTCCATACGATGAAAAGCTTTTTATACCGCATCAGAAGCTAAAAGAAATTTGTAATTACCAAGCAGTTGTGGAAACTTTAACTCTAGCATTCCCAGAGAAAGATGCCAATTTTCACAAAGACCTCGCATCGGCAATATGTCAGGGGCGAGATTGTATTCTCCCAGCTGACGTTTCCAAAGCCCCACCACATACCGCCATCGATGCCCTCAACGAATCTAGAAAGCCCACAATACCGAATGAATCTACCCTAACTGGGCAGGCCGTCACCAAGAACGGCACTGTCGTCCCGTGTGAAAGTTCACCGTCATACTACAGAATCTTTGCCATTCTTGTTCTTATAGGTCAAGTTAGGCTTATAGAAACATTCCAGGATCACTCACTCACCGATGAAGATCTCCCGTTGTCTAGTACGCCCCCCTTCGATACTCTGTCGTCGCCTATGAGGCGTGTGCAAATACCTTGCGGGTCCGGGGACCGCCATTGGATCGAAACGTTCTTTTCGAAACAATGGTCCGTCCTGGCACCGTATTTCGAGCGTAATACGACTGGGAATCGACGGTGTAACGAGTATGAAATCCACCAGGATAAGATATTACCCATCGAAGAAGTCTCTGAGAAACACGATGGTGGATTTGGAGTTGTTAAAAAGATTAAGATACATCGCGAGCATCATAACTTTGTAAGTTTATTCTTGTTTACATAAACATACCTTCAGCCGTAATCTCACTAACCAAGATCGCAGAATCATGAATACTTCGCTTTAAAAACCATGAGCCAGGAAAAGCCCGAATCAAAAGATGAAGCCTTCCGGCTGGAGCTACAGGCCTTGCTGAAGATTGATCCCGATCGTCACATCATAGAGATCTGTGCCGCTTTCAAAATGGGAGACAGTCGCTGCTTTCTTTTCCCCTGGGCAAATGGGGGGAGCCTTGATGAGTTATGGATAAAAAGCCCATCCGATATTATTGAATCTGCAAAGATACAATGGTCTCAGTTTGTACGGTGGATTTGCATACAATGTCACGGCATCATCAAGGGTCTTATGACCATCCATGAGCTGCGTAGTGGCAACGAGATGCTCTTCGGAATTCACAACGACATTAAGCCAGACAATATTTTATACTTTTCTCAAGACGGCCCACCATTAGGAACGCTTAAAATATCAGACTTAGGCCTCATGAAGTTTCACAAACACGACTCTCGGACTAGGAAGTCTCCATCTATGGGTATGGCTTACCAACCTTACAGATCACCTGAGCACGACACAAGTGAGATCAGATCTAGGAAGATTGATATATGGGCATTTGGTTGCCTCTTTGCCGAATTTATGACATGGGTGATTCGTGGTGGTAATGGAGTCGAAGCATTCAAAAGGCAGCGGATTAAGGGAAGTGATCCAGAGCTTTGGGAGGATACCTTTTTTATCTTGAAGTCATCCCTTTTCGGATCTAAAAAGCCAACACTAAAGAGATCAGTTAAAGCGGTAAGTAGAAAAGCAATGCAGCAGTGGGAACTTTATAGCTAACCGTCTCTTGAAGTGGTTCGCGGAGCTAATTAACGACTTAGGTCCGGACATGAAAGGAACCTTCTTCCCGGAGTTCCTACATTTCACTCAAAATCGAATGCTTCACACTGATAGAAATAAACGAGCTGAATGCAAGGAAGTGGAAGCTTTCTTAAGAAATCTCATAGAAAAGCCCGCAGACAGTCCATATTGGCACTTTAAATAACCAGTGGCGCACTCAGGAAGCAGGCACTGGGTTGTAAGGTCATCTACGCATGTTTGGAACTGATCAGTTTGTTCGTTTATTTGTTTGCTTCTTGAATGATTTACTCCTAGATGGCGTCAATAAAGTTGTTTGGCATTCCTGCGGACAAGTAGATGGTGCTTGATAAATTCACGAGATGCTGGTTGCTGATTCTATTACTCGTTTCATACCTGAGGAGACGGCAAACGCAGCAGCTGCTACCCATATCCACAGGATGGGGGAGGACAAAGAAAACACGCTGCTTTAATGAAACCTATATGAGCCTAGTCGCAGTGTACGGCGTAGCGTAACAAAGCCAGAAGCCGCCCACAATCCAACATCCATAGCTGGTTCGAGCAGTTACAAAACTAGATCGTTGCTATAGGCTGACAATGGCCCATTCTCAAACCTGCATCTGCGCCATTGGCATTTCCATTGGATGTCCACGTTTGCTTTGGTAACATACCCATCAATGCAAGGGAACTGAAGACGTCGCTTATTTGTCACCGGAAAGGCTTCCTTTGTGAAAATCTTCGTATAACTGAGGCTGAGTCGTGGCAAGGCAGCATTCGCCCTGGTGAATGTGACGCATGGCGCGAAATGATTGCGCGCAACAGTGACCAGTAGGACAGCACGAGCGCTATCCATTGTTTCAGAACGACCGGGTTATCACAAGTGCTGTGTTGACAGCCCAATGATCTGCTTCTCATGGTTGTGGAATTAACACTGCCGAGGACCATTCAACGACTCACACACCAAACGAGTCTCTATGGGTCAGTCAACAGCATAATTTTATGAAATTGTAATAGAATGTAATGATCATTGTTTGATTGGTTCAGTTTAATATAATATTGTCAGCCATATGAATTTTCAAACAATGTAGCAAAATGATAATAGTCACCTGAGGGGGATGGTATCGAAATCCAGCAATCCGATGATTAACCTTGTCTAGCTTGAGAGAAGATTCGCGTATAAACCAATCTCATTGGCAGTAGAAACGAGAACAAAGAACCCGACAAGTGTGCTACTTCTCGCGGAGAACTTTGTTTGACATGGCAAACGTATGTGCATCTTTGTTCTTTTCTCTATATACAAGACAAAGAAAGATCAATCCTTTGTATCTGGACAAAGAGTAATATTTGAAGGAGGATAAAATGAATGTAAATTTATGGTATCAGGCTACACAGAACATGTATCCTTTGTTCATGCCTTGTTCACGGTCACGGCGCAACCTTGCTTTATATACCCCATCCACAAGCCTACGAGTTGCGTTTACATGTCCTCATCCTTATTCTCTTTCATCATTCCGTCACAATAAGCGATACCACTATCGAACAACTAGTAGAAAATTGCATGGAATGGCTTCGTTTCATCCTTATCTAGAGACATATGCTGAATCGTCACGGGATTCTCAGGACACCGATGAGGCTCCGCATAATGTCGATTCTACGTTCGAAAATCTAGATGCTAACGAGAAGGCGATATACCTGAGCCTTAACCACGCTTATGTGTCCATCTCACACAACGGTAAGGTGTTTATACCACGCCAAAAACTACAGGAAATATGCAACGAACAGGCAGTCGCAAAGGAATTAGCCAGCGCATTTCCCGAAAATGACACCGACACAAACGAAAGACTCGCATTGTCAATATGTTACGGACGAGCGGAAGACCCATCTACCGCACCCCGGCCGTGTCGCAAGATATTCGCCATCCTGGCTCTTATCCATCAAACTAGGCTTATAGAATCATTCCTAGATCACCCATTCTGCGATAACGATCTCCCGTTATCTGTTGGTCCGGAGTTCTTTACTCTGTGCGCTCCCGAACTAAAACCTATGCGCCATATGAAACTTCCTGAAGAGCCAGATCATGTTCGGGCTACTGCTACTCGAGATTTGTTTCTCAATAGACAATGGTCTGTCCTGGCGCCGTCTTTCGAAGCTGATACAACTGGAAAGGGGTGCAAAGTATATGAATTTGATGAGAATGATATATTGCCCATTAAAGCATACCCCAGATATGATTACGACAGTGGATGTGGATTAGATCAAAAGGTTAAGATACATCGTGAGCATAATGGCTTGGTGAGTTTACTATCGTTGGCATGAACGTATACTTAGCCAATTTCACTAACCAGGATTGCAGGGTCATAAATACTTTCGTCTCAGAACTATATCATCATATGTTTTTATTCAAAGAAAAATACGCTTTCAGCAGAATCTGGATGCTTATCAACACGCTACAGGTCACATCATAGAAATATGCGCCGCTTTTAAGAAACAAGATAAGATACAAGATAATTATAGTTTTCTTTTCGCTTGGCCAGAGGGAGGGAGCCTTAACGATTTATGGGCTAAGGATCCAGGTAATGTTGCCACTGCAGCAGGAGTACAGTGGCCTGAATTCAGTCGATGGATTTGCACGCAATGTCACGGAATAATTAAAACTATTCGGGCTATCCGCAAACAGTCTGCTACACTGACCGCAAACGAGGACGAACATTTCTACAGAATTGAAATCGACCTTAGGCCGCATAGCATCTTACACTTTATTAAAGACGGCCCACCATTAGGAATACTTAAAGTCTCTGATATACGTCCCATGAGGTTTCCCAGGCACAGCTCTTGGCCTAGGCGGTCGTTCACGGCCTACCAACCTTATGAAGCACCAAAACCTGACGTTAGACCCTGGGATGTTGAAATTTGGGCAGCTGGTTGCTTATTTGCTGAGTTCCTTACGTGGGCGATTCGCGGCAGTAATGGAGTTGAAGTATTCGAAACGAAACGAAAGGATGATAACAGAGCTTTGTCCGACAAAAGCAGCACAAGCCTCAAGGAAGAGAATTTCTATATCATGAGGTCATCCTGGATTTCATCCGAAAAACCAAAACTGAAGAGTTCAATTAAGAAGGTATTGTGGAATAATAACGCAGCGGAGAAAAGCGGACAGCTAACTAGTTTTTTTAAAGTGGTTCGCAGAGCTCACTGACGATCTAGGCCCAGGAATGAAAAATACCTTCTTCCCACAGTTTCTACGCTTCATCCAAACCTCAATGCTTGATCCCAATCGAAAGCGTCGAGCAGATTGCGAGAAAGTCGAATCTTTCTTGGGAGAACTACTGCAGAAAAATCCACCGAAAAGTCCATATTGGCACTTTAAAGGAACGACGCAATACCGAAAAGACAAGGATGGGAACCCGACAGAGTGAGACACTGAATCCTTACTGGAGAGGTTTCTAATGAATAACGAATTTTTTTTTTTTTTTTTTTCTTTCTTTCTTTCTTTCTTTCTTTCTTTCTTTCTTTCTTTCTTTCTTTCTTTCTTTCTTTCTTTCTTTCTTTCTCTATGTATGTGTGTATTGAGTATACCTGTTCATTGGAGTCGATACTAGCAGCGCGAATCAAGTTGATATCGGAGCTTTCTACGGGGACTACTTAAAACACGTCACGTTCTCTCTTTCTGCTAGGTATCAATCATGACTTATCACTCTCATTCGGAACATGAAATCGTCTATCAAATAAAGCATTGCGCCGCCCCCCTATCTAATGGCACCAAACCGATATACTAAGCTAGCGACAGAGGCCTCGCCCAAGCTGTTTGATGATTGTCGTCTATATGTTTAGCCCTGCATTAATGTTTTTGTGTATCTCTCAGCCCAACTCACCACCCCAGAAAGCATCTGAACTGTCCGTAACTATGTTCTTTTCTAGTTTTCCAAGGGCAGATAACAAAGTTCACGCATATCCACAGCGCTTCCAAACCGCGGGTTTCACGTCGCAGCAGTCTCGACAATGCCTTCGATAAAGTATACCTCTGGCAGCAGGGCCGACAGCTTCCTCGATCCCTGGTGTAGACTCTGCTTTCTTTTTTTGGTGAACCTAATCCAAGCTCCAAGATGCCTCTTGTTCTCTCTCGTCTTGTTTTCCACGCAAAGTTGTTCTCACAAAGATGTCGCAACCGATGAATGAGGCGAAGCCCAAATAGGCTATATGCCAATACAGTTCCGTGAATCGTCGATTAGCTGGCAATGTTGTAGATGCTGTGGGAGTGTCAATAAACAGTTCAGCTTGGAAGTCATCAGGCCTTCACTCACTTGATGTCCTCCCGGTATGACGGGCTCTTGGCGCCATCTCTGGCATCATCCGCAGCCTTTTGGCCGGGTGCCACGTTGACAACGCCGCCATTCGCAATGATCATTGCTTCCGAGCAGTTGGGGGTTTTTCTCTTCTTGTTCTTGCCGCGCAGTTGGCTAATGTGCTCGAAGTAGCCATCAGGCACCTCGGTGATGTACTTTCCAGAGAAGACGCCCACTTCAAACTCCTTGACGTCGTTTGTGTCATCAGCTGCTTCGGTACAGGCGTCCTTGAGATCCTGCAGGCTCTGGAAGATGACCTTGTCGGCTTGGATGTTCTCGGCCACCTCTTCGGTAGTTCGGTTGTATGCCACCAGCTCATCAGGGTCAGCAAGATCAATGCCGTACTAGAATGACATTCAAAATTAGCATTATTCCAAACAGAGTGTAGACCTCAACTTACGATGTGCTGGTTCATAATCTCGGGGGAGCATGAGACGACATAAACACGGGTTGCTCCAGCTTCTCTAGCCATTTGAACCTAAAGCCAAAGTCAGTCAGAGTATATAACAACAATGAACTGTCCACGTACAATCTCTCGCGATGTGTTTCCTCGGACAATGGAGTCATCAACGATGCAAATAACCTTTCCGTTGAACTCGGATTCGATAGGGGACAGCTTTCGACGGATACCCTTCTTCCTCGCCTCTTGGCCAGGCAGGATGAATGTGCGGAAGACTAAATGGAGGTCAGCTCAAAACACCCATATTGCCGAGATTCAGTCAGCTCACCATAACGGTTCTTTACGAAGGCGTTTGAGTAGGGTCGGTCAAGGCAGCTTGCAAGAGTAGCCGCGGCAGTGTTACTAGTCTGGGCATTTGGTTAGCAGATGATTCCGAGTGTTGCTTGAGTTTGTAAGCTTTACCTCTGGAACCGGGATAACTAAAGAGACATCTGATTAGCATGGTTCTTACGACTTCCCAAAGAAGCTGGCTACATACCAACATCAATCTCTTCAATCTCCTTTGCGGTCAAGATCTCCCTCATCTTGTTGGCCAGCTTGACGCCCATGTTCTGCCGGCTGCGGTGAACAGAAATACCGTCGATGCAGCTGTCAGGTCGGGCCAGGTAGACGTACTCGAATACGTCGGGAGTATACGACCTTGGCTCCACGATTTGGCGGAAGTGGACAGTGCCGTTCTTCTGGCAAAAGACAGCCTGGCCAGGCTTAATGTCGACGACGTCGGTAAATCCAAGCTGTCGGAGAGCAACAGATTCCGATGCAAGGAAGTAATCCTTGGCTCCTGGCAGGGTTTGAGAAGGTCGAGAGCCAAAGCAAAGAGGGCGAATGCCGTTTGCGTCTCTATAATGGACGTTGGTCAAATTCCCAACATGGGCATCAAGAAAGTTCAATCAGCCTACCTGAAACCCAGGATACCAAAGCCAGTCACCATAGCAGTGCAAGCATAAGCTCCGGCGCACTTGGCATAGACTTCACGCAGAGAAGTGAAGATGTCGTCGACGTTTACTCGAGCCTTGCCAAGCTCATTAAGCGCGTGTGCGAAAACATTGAGTCTGTGGTGAAAGAGTCAGTAAACGGCTTCATACAATATCCCCTAGTCGATTGATGCCATGGAGACGTAGATACGCACAATAGCTCAGAGTCCGAGTCCGAGTTGACATGTCGACGAGCTTCGACATCCAAGAACTCGCGAAGGTAGTCGGGGTTGATGAGGTTTCCGTTGACGCTGATGGATAGACCAAACGGAGAGTTTACGTAGAGGGGCTGAGCCTCAGATCTATGTTTCTACCGTGTTAGCATATGCTCGAAGCATCGAGTCGTCGGAACAGCACATACGCAGACGAAGTGCCGGCGGTGGGATATCGGACGTGGGCAATGCCGAAAGCACCAGGCAGCTGCTCCAGGAGAGCAAGTCCGTCGAACTCAGAAAAGACCTTTTGCGCCATTCCGAGGCCCTTTCTCTGGTAGACTCGACCCCCGTTGCAAACCGAGATGCCGGCAGCATCCTGACCTCGCTATTTTTCCCCATTAGTCCGAGCAACCAGCGTTTCCAAGCCCCAGATTCAACTTGCGTGTTGGAGATAAAAGAGACTCTCGTGGAGTTCGATGGCAGCCGTAGTGGCCTCCGGGTCTCCGAGCTGGATTCAGGAGTTGCCGTTAGCAAAGACCCATGCAGCGTTGCAGCGAGATTCCATCATAGAACGAACCATCAAACCAGTGACGCCACACATCTTGACGACGATGACGGCGGATTCCGCGGCCGAAAACAATCAGAAGAAACAACGGCAACGCAGCGGTGCGCTACAGAAGAGCAATGGAAGCCGGTCGTGACGATGTTTCGGCGCAGAAACGTCTCGATTCGGGACCAGTTTTGGCGCAAGAAGACGAGATTCGCGATTTCGGAAGCCTCCCAAAGTTTTTTTTTTTTTTTTCTTTTAACCCCGCAGGATCTGCCAGGCTAGTCCATCACGGCCTGCAAGGCAACGTGGGGTTGGTTCTCTTGGAAATATCCCACCAAAAAGTTTAGTGAGAGTTTGGCACGTGCATTTGTGAGGTTTGTCAAGGAGCGGGATGAATTGATGGATGGGAATTTAATCTGTTTAGGCCCTTGCCATGGCTCTTCTAGTGCTTTCTGACACTATTCTCGCCGCTGGAATCCATTACTGTACCAAGAATTCGAAGGCGGAGATGATGCGCAAAGTCGGCCTGTTCGGCAAAGTGGCAAAAAAAAATTGCCTCCGATATCACACTCACAGTGGACAGTGGGGACACGGCAAGATAGCAGCTGGGTGAACCAATGCCGGAGAAAGAAGAAGAGAGCCGCATGGAAGGGGGAATAAATACACCTGCATATGATCAGAGTGATATTTTACATGTGCAGGTGAGACGATTGGATGCAGCGCGCTGAACAATGCAATGGTGTAAGTGCGCATGGCATCTCCATGATACAAGATAGATGCAGCAGAGTAACAACTCCATCGTCAACTATTTAGGCATCTAGTAGCTGCTCTAAAACGAAACTTGATCTTGTAGTTTTAATAGAATCAATCATCTAGTCTATACCTGGTCTAGATAGCAAATGCGACAAGAAACAGCATGCAGAGTTGCCTTCGCCGACCTTGCCTTGATTCTCGCTATAGAAGTACTTGTACCGGCAGCCAGAGTGTTGTATTGTTCATCCAGTTGAACACTTCTTCTACTGTCCATGTTTGCTTTGTGTAGGTCGATATATTCACAACTGCCTATGAAGAATCTTGGCATCCAACAAACCACGCATCTCTTGCTCCTTTGCTACCCACACAGCTTCACTTCTGAGGGGCGTTCCGTTGCACCCAATGTCTTCAGCTTTTCATTAATACACTATTGTCTATCCTCTCTTCTTCTTATATCATAGACACTGTTTAATACAGGCTACATGTAAGCAGCTACAATAAAATACCTGCAAACCGGCCATCTTGGCTTCAAATCAGCTCAGCCCCACCACTTGAAATCTGATAGCCGTATATTTTCTGCCCCACCTCCAAACAAAGCTGCAGTTTATTCCGCGCCCTTTTGAATTGATCAACCTTTGAGCTCTTTTCAAAGACAGTTGCCTGTTTCATTCGTTTCAGTCATCTTATAAAGAAATGATCAACGGCAAGGTCTTGATTATTGCCGGCTCAGACCCTTCCGGGGGAGCGTACGTACTGCCCCAACTCACTTGAATCTGCACATGCCACTCTCCCCAAATGGAGCTGCAACGGTTACGCAATAACAGCTCCCCTCTAAGCTACAAAGCTATGCCGTCATAAAGAAAATACAATCCATCTATTTCCAAAGAGTAAATGTATTTTACTAATAATACGTGTCCTACTGCAGTGGCTTGGAGGCAGACCAAAAAGTCCTTGCCGCGCATGGCTGCTACGCAATGGCATCAACCACGGCACTAACCATCCAAAACACAAAAGGCGTAACAGGAGTCCACGTCATTCCATCAGACTTTGTTGGAAAGCAGATTGAAGCCTGTCTCGAAGATGTAGGCGCCGACGTCATCAAGACGGGCGAGTTCCCATTCACAACCAAGGCCTGTCAAGCAACTCACTAACGACGTCGAACAGGAATGCTGGCATCTGCGGACACAATCGAGGTCATTGCCAAACTAGTCACCAAGTACAAAATCCCAGCTCTAGTTGTGGACCCGGTATGGCTTCCAAGGCATCCTTTGTCCAAAAAGAAGCTGACAAAGATGAATCCATAGGTCATGGTCTCAACATCAGGAGCCCAGCTCCTCCCCCACGAAGCCATCGCCCAACTGTCCCAGCATCTTCTCCCTCACACCACCCTCCTCACCCCCAACATCCCAGAAGCAACCCTCCTCTTGACGCAGAATGGCCATGAAGTCGGCGAGATACAGTCCGTCGCCGACGTCGAAGTCATGGGGCGCAAGATCCAGGAGCTAGGACCGAAATGGGTCCTCGTCAAGGGCGGCCATATGCCGTTTCGACGAGACTTTTCAGTCGCAAAGACCAACGAAGAGCGAGACATCATTGTCGACGTTTTGATTGGGCCAGGAGGCAGCGTATTCCGCGTGGAGAGTCCGTATCAAGAGAGCACGAGCACTCACGGAACGGGCTGCTCGCTGGCTTGTGAGTACAGCTTGGTGCAAACGGGCATTTTAGGGATGATGCTGACTGTGATGTAGCTGCTATTTCTGCTCGTATTGCTCAAGGCGCCGACGTTCCTACAGCTGTCCGCGGAGCTTGTCGATACATCGAAGCAGGCATCAAGACGGCTCCCCTGATTGGAGGCGGAAATGGACCGCTTGATCACTTCCATTCCACATACACGCTTCCTTTCTCTCCGTTAGTATTTACCACCAGCTCACTCGAAATCAAATTGTGCGCTCCTGTTAGCTAACAGGTAATAAAACAGAGGGTATTTTGTCGAGTATCTGCTTGAGCACCCGGCTGTTCGCGACGTGTGGAAGGAGTTTGTCTATCATCCCTTTGTCATGGCCCTCGGCAACGGTACACTGCCCCTTGAGTCGTTCAAAGGCTACATCATCCAAGATTACCTCTATCTAGTAGGTACTCTCACCTGAAAATAGTTCATCTAGGGCTACAACTGATGTCCGTCATAGGTTCACTTTTCTCGAGCAAACGCCCTAGCAGCATACAAAGCAAAAAGCATCGGCGACATCTCAAGGGTCCGCCCACCACACAACCCCCAAAACCCCCCCAAATCCTAATAATCATCACAGTCCAACGAAATCGTCACCCACATCCTCCACGAAATGAAGCTACACATCAACTACTGCAACTCCTTCGGCATCTCCGAGCCCGAAATCCAAGCCACCGAAGAACTCCAAGGGTTGGGGGGGGTGGGGGGGGGGGGGGGGGGGGGGGGGGGGGGGGGG
>NW_026946442.1:0-16691 GCF_033847375.1 Trichoderma aggressivum f. europaeum | reverse complement strand
CCTTATAAAACAAAGGAAACCCCCCCCCCCCCCCCCCCCCATCCTCCTCCGAAAAAAAAAGAAAGAAAAGATACACTTGTTAACATGTCATCGTCATATAAGCTTGCACGGCATACACCCGCTACGTCCTCGACGTCGGCCAAAGCGAAGACTGGCTCGCCCTCCAAATGGCCCTCGCGCCATGCCTCCTCGGCTACGGCGCCGTGGCAAAGATGCTGCACGCACACGCGGCGACCGTCCGCGAAGGAAACACTTTCTGGGCGTGGATCGAAAACTACAATGCTGATGACTATGTGGAGGCGGTGAGACTAGGGAGCGGTGCGTGTTATCCCCTGGTTCCTTTCAAAGTTGATGTGAGGCTAACTCTGATGGTCGTAGAACTCATCGAGAAGAATATCCGGTTACAGTCGCCGAGCCGGATAGAAGAACTCGTCAAGATCTTCGTACATGCTACAAAGGTGAGCTTTCGAGTAGTTATTGATCATGGAGATATTTCACTAATGACTGCGCTAGATGGAGATTGGCTTTTGGGAAATGTTCCCATACAAATAGACAGATGAAATACACTTGGGGCTCCTAGTGTGATGTTATGAAAACATAGAGGCGATAATGAAGAGATAAATCTTTAGAGACGGAATATACTATATGATTATGTTGAAAAGGTTTATATTTTCTCTCCTTTTTATTGTCCGCTATAACCACCATGCTCCCACCTCCATTCCCCTAACCCACACAGCATCGCCCTACGTCTTCTTCCACATCGAAGACTCAACTCTCCTCGGCTCCTGCCCATCAGGCATCATCAAATCAAATCCCTGTTCCGGCACGTCCGGCACATCAGGAACCCCATCCTCATTCTTGTTCGCCGCGGCTCGCCTCACCCGGCGCGACTGCTGGCCGACCCACGACGAAATGGATCGAAAGTGAGGCCGCCCATCCTCAGACGACGAACTCGTCCCGACGGTGTCTCTCCGGGAGATTCGGTTGCTAAATCGGTCGCTAAAGTGTTTCCTCTCAGGACTACTTCTGACGGCAACGACGTTAACATGCGTGTCAGCGGCACCTGGGTAGGCTGCCTTGGCAGTCGTGGCAGCGGTAGGGGGCTGAATAATTACAATATCCCCGTCGCCGAACCCTGACGATAAAGAGGATACGTCGCTCATGCGAATAGTCTGGCGCAAAGGCGTCCTCGGTGTCCGCGGCATGTTTCTTATACCCGCGTTCACACTCTTCCTCGCATTCTCCAAATGTGCCGCCGCCGCCAGCTGCGTATTAGGCCGTACGATTGGTATCCTGATCCCCTCCGGAGAAGGAGGCACCTCTGGAGAAGGAGGTATAGAAGGGGGCCACGTCCTCTGCTGCCCCCTGGGCTGAAAAATGTCCGACAATCTTGAATCGCGCTTCGGTTTGCGGAAAATCATCCCATATGAATTCACCGTAACACGCTGAGGCGGCGTCATGGTTCCCAATCTCCTTTCCAGTAGTCCACCAGCATTCGTCGCCACCGGAGCCGCGGATTTCTCAGTCTTGGGAGTGTCGTCGTCATCGTCAGCGATGCTACACCATCCGAAGGAGCCCGACCGGATATGAGCCTTCATTGACGTAAATTGTTCGCCTACTTTGCCGGAGACGCGACGAGGACCTTCAAAGAACTCATGGGCCTTCATAGACGTAAACTTCTCGCCCACTTTGGTGGAAACGCGCCGAGGGCCGGCCAAGGTCTCGCCGGAGGGGGGATTGGCTGGCCAAGAATTCTTTCGTCCCGCGGATTTACGCCTAGATGCTCGGCGCCAGAAGAACAGCCCCAGGACCAGAAGAAGAAAGAATCCACCTGCATTGAGAACAGTAAGTTTTATGCGTTATCCAGAAAATGAATCTTGCTCAAAGATATGTACGCACCAATGGTTACAGACGCAATGACGGCTTTTTCGGCGCCTGGGCTTAGCCTAGAGGTGCGCGCAGCCTCTTGTCCCTGTCCAATAGCTGCCGTTCCATTCGGACTTGGAATGCCCGTCACTGCCGTCTCTACTCTCGTTGCCGTTCCTGGAGTCTGTGCTGGCGCAGTGGTGGATGTCGTCAGGGAGCGAGTTGTGCTCTCGGTGCTGCTAATGATGGATTTCTGCCCACCCTCTTCGGTTGTTGATGTCTCATAAGGCGAGATGGCGGCTGTAAGAGAGAGGATGGATCGAGTCGATTTGGAAAAAGTAGATCGGGTGGGCGACGGTCTTCCGTCATCGTCATCGTCGTCATCGTCGTCGTCACTATCATCACCACCAGACGTACTCTTTGGCAGAGCTGCACTGAGTGTAGTTCTGCGAGGGTTGGCGGAGGGCGAAGCAGATCCAAAATTCCCAGTGACTCCTGTGGGGGATACTTGAGGGGGGGTAGAGGATGAAGGTGGGGGAGGTTGCTGGGGAGGCGGAGCTCCGGCTGGGGGGTTTGAATTGGGTGGAGGACTGGACTCGGGAGGATGGAAAAGCCCAGAAAGTGGTTTTGATGGTAGTGGTGGCAGAGGAGGAGGTTGAGGAAGAGAAGGAAGAGAAGGATGGGGGATGGGGTTGGTGAGAGGAAGTCCAATATTAGAGCGGTCGTCCCCATGCTCATTCTCGTCCTCACTCTCGCTCTCGCTCTCGTCTTCGCTCTCGTCCTCATCCTTGTTTCCGTCCCGACCCAATAGTTCCAAGAGCGTCCTTCGCCATAGTTTTCCTCCCAAATTGATATCACTTGCTGATTTCTTGGCGTTTTCGGCGCTAGCTTCGAACTGATGTTTGATGTCGCCCTTGGGATTCCAACGTCGCCTGTCCGTCCTTGAGGTCGGCGCCATGACCTATTCCCCTTCTCTCCTATGCTTTTGAGCAGCGTTGATGTAGACCGGCTTCAATCAACGTGTTCAGGTTCATGACAGTATGCGAAATATTCGGTTTCGGAATCAAGGAAAAAGAGAGAGAGCGAAACTATCCAAACCAAACCATTCACCAACCCGTGTAAGAATCCAGTTCTGCACTTTTAACCAAAAATAAATCAACAGAAAGAAACCATCCCCATAACGAAGAATAAAAGAAAGACAAAGAAACGCCGAAAGAAGAAAAAACCCTCTCTCAAAGAGGAAGCATGAAAGAGGAAAAGAAAGAAAAAACGTGGGGATGAGCTAATAAGATATCGCTTGGCCCTCCCGGATCTTCAAAAGAATAAAATGGGGAAACACCCGGGACGGAGCAACCGTCAGGAAACACCGCATAGAGAAGAGAAACTCGAAGCCAATGAGCTTTCACCTCGAATCTGTTACAGGTTGTCGATCCATCTTGCGCCTCCTCCTCGGGCACGTTCTGGGGAACGAGTGCAATCCTAGCCCTCGCCAAAAAAAGCATAAAGTGCCGCGTCGAACCCAGCAAATTGCGGGCAACCCGTCAGTAACAGGAAAGAGAACGGGTGTGTCAGTGGGATAATCCACCCAATCTGAATCTCGACTGGAGACAAGGGGGCAAGGACACGGACACGGACGGTCAAATCTGGCGTACGCGTACAAGGAGAGCCGAGCTTGACACACTCCCTCATACAATTTTACACGGCGATATTGCCCATGATTGCCTCAGAACAGAGTCCAAGCACCGCGCTTCATACCATTCTGATGTGCGATTTTCCGTCTCAAAAAGTCTGATATAGCCAGGATACGACGCCACAGTGGCCTATTTTGACGATTTCCGTTTTGGGCATCTCTACATGACGGGCGGCAGCTCCGAGCAATGGAAACAGCAGGGAAATACGGAGTCCAGGGAGAATAAGGGAAGCCAAAGGGATATGAAGCTCAAGAAGGGAATGCTTGCGAAAAAAGGAGGCCTCAAAATGCAACGCGCACAGGCAATTGCTGCTATAACGGGAGCACCAAGTGTATCGTCGCGCGTTTCAGGTGTAAGGGAGCGCTGGGGCATGAAACTGAACAAGTCTTGACTCGTCGAGCTGCCATGGAGAGAACGGGGGAGCGAAGCTGTTGAGCCCCCTTCATCTGGCAGGGTCGACAGCCGTAAAACAATTGCGTAGATGCATTGAATTCGCCACGAGCGCTCATATCGCTAGCAGATGTTGAGTTAGGATGACAGGATCTACGAGTACGTACTTGGAGATGCGAGTTCCGGCGGTGTGGCTAGTGACCGGATGAGATGAGGCGGGGGCGGTGGTGGCGCAACCAGCTGGGGCTGATGGACACATGCAGGGAGCAGAGAAGATCAGACAAGAGTGAAATGGTTGAAACAACAGGACACGCCTGTGCGGTGCTCAATCAATTCAGCTGCTACTTGAGATGCTGAAAATGATTTGAAATTCTGAATTGCCTCGGTTTATAACAGCAGCACACCCTCAGTTCCGAGATCCTCCAGAGACGAGACGCATGCACGTCGTTGAATCTTCCAGCGTCAGTGCATGTGATTGGGCGCGTCTCAACGGCCGGCTTCTAACACACGTGAGAATGCACTTGGAAACTTCCATGCAAGCTGAGGATGGAAAGTTCCGCTGGCTATGACTCTTGTGACTCTATCATGTGGTACATCTCCGGCTGCTTCGCGGTACATGATTCAACATCGAGATGCGTCAGGTTCGCCTGCTTCTCATAATAGAACAGCCGCAGTTCAACTTGCAATGTCATCCAGCGATACCGGACCAATGGCGTGCTGAAGTCTTCGTAACTCGTCTAGCCGCCTTCAATTTACCCATCGCGACAAGACGCCCCTCGTACATAATAGCGTGCGCTTAGCTTTCCAGAGCTACTTTGCTCTCCTCCTTTTCCCAGCCATGGACCCTCCGAAAGATCCCGAGATGAGCCTCCAACACTCCGTCCGTCTGCGCCGCTGGCCGGAGCAGCTTCGGGATCCGGGGGCTTCGATGGGGCGGTCCGTCATCGAGACAACGCAACGGATCAAACCGGTGAGATGGTAGATGAGAGACTCTAGAAGACGAATTCAAAGAATCCAAAGAGATGGAAGAGGTCAAGGGGAGGAGACACGATGAGACCTGAGAAGACCAGAGGAAACCAGATGCTGGTGTCGCCGGCTAGAGAACGCCGTCTGCCCTAGCCAGCTTCCAGTATCCCGGAGCACAAAAGTCCGTACGTCCTTTGCAGGGCTCGGCTTCCCGGAAAGAGAGCACTACTCAGGACCGGCAGTGGACGGAGGCTTTGCGCTGGCACATGTCTGCAGCGAGTCCCGGTCCGGAAGTATAAGAATCGTCGTGATCAATTGGTTGATATGGCTCTAATCTCCAGTCTCTCTATCGTTCTGGCATGCCTTATCGCCTTTCCCTCCGTGCTAGGGGCAGCAACCGTTGAAGTGGGTGCCAGACCCAATCATTTTCTGCGTTATTAATTCTCCAGCGGGAAGGCGGATCGATTAGACAAGAAAAAAAAATAGAGAAAAAAATTCGATCCGCTAAAGCTCTTGGGCGTCATCAACCTGAACTTTTTTTTTAGGCCTTCTGCCCTGGTCGAGTCACTGGACAGCTCGAGCTCCATCCTCTAGCGCACGCTTCCTACAATCGACTTGAAATATCGTCTTGACAATATCCTTTTATCGTTCCTTGTCTTCCCTGCTATTGTCATTGTTATAGTCCCTGTTCCCCCTGTGGTGGTGTTGATCCCCGGTTCCGGAGCCCGAAGCAGATGGCTTCACAACAGTCAATGAGAGCCCTCGCCCGGGCTGGCCCAATCGGCCCCAATGGCGTCGCATCACGAGCCTTTTCCACGGCTACCAAGGCCATGATGATGCGATCTGCCGCCCGGCCCTCTGTCGCCATGAAGCTGGCCAACTCGGGCCGCATCGCCTTCCGCAGAGCCTACGCCGACGAGGCCCCCAAGCCCAAGCCCGGCAAGCTGCGTTGGACCTTGAGATGGGCCTGGAGACTGACCTATCTCTCTGCCATTGGCCTCGTTGGATTCACTGCCTACAACATCTACGACGATCGCCACCCCGACGAGCAGTACGAGCCTGATCCCAACAAGAAGACGCTGGTTATTCTGGGTGAGTCAATGCCGCCGTGATGCGCTCAACGTGTGTGAGATGAGACAATGTCAAAGCTGACCGGAGAATCCGAAAAAAACCAGGCACTGGCTGGGGATCTGTTGCTCTCCTCAAGAAGCTCGACACCGAAAACTACAACGTCGTCGTTGTCTCTCCCCGCAACTACTTCCTCTTCACCCCTCTGCTGCCCTCATGTACCACCGGCACCATCGAGCACCGCTCCATCATGGAGCCTGTCCGCGCCATTCTCCGCGGCAAAAAGGCCGCCGCCAAGTTCTACGAAGCCGAGGCCACCTCCATTGACCCTGATCGCAAGGTTGTGCGCATTGCCGATAACTCTGAGATCAAGGGCGCCACCTCCGAGACGGAGATCCCCTACGACATGCTCGTCGTTGGCGTCGGCGCCGAGAACGCAACCTTTGGCATCCCCGGCGTCCGGGAGCACAGCTGCTTCCTCAAGGAGATTGGCGACGCCCAGCAGATCCGCAAGAAGATCATGGACTGCGTCGAGACTGCCGCCTTCAAGGGCCAGACTCCCGAGGAGATTGACCGTCTCATGCACATGGTCGTCGTTGGCGGCGGCCCCACCGGCGTCGAGTTCGCTGGCGAGCTCCAGGACTTTTTCGAGGAGGACATCAAGAAGCTGGTCCCCGACATCAGCCCTCGCTTCAAGGTGACCCTGATTGAGGCCCTGCCCAACGTTCTCCCCATGTTCTCCAAGACTCTCATCGATTACACCGAAAACACCCTTCGTGAGGAAAAGATTGACATCAAGACCAAGACCATGGTCAAGAGGGTCACCGACAAGGCTGTCGAGGCCGAGGTGTCCCGCCCCGACGGTACCAAGGAGCGTGTCGAGATCCCCTACGGCCTGCTTGTCTGGGCCACCGGAAACGCCGTCCGCCCCATCATCAAGGACCTCACCACCAAGATTGCTGCCCAGAAGGACTCCCGCCGCGGTCTTGCCGTGAACGAGTACCTCGTCGTTCAGGGAACCCGCGACATCTGGGCCGTTGGTGACTGCGCCGTCGCTGGCTACGCCCCTACTGCCCAGGTTGCCTCTCAGGAGGGAACCTTCCTTGGAAAGCTGTTCAACAACATGGCCAAGACTGAGAACCACGAGGCCCGCATCCAGGAGCTGAGCAGCAAGCTGAACATTGAGAGCGGCAACTCTGCCGAGGCTGCTCAGGAGATTGAGCTTCTGGAGAGACAGCTCAAGAAGATTCGCGACGTCAAGCCCTTCAAGTACAGCCACCAGGGAAGCTTGGCCTACATTGGTAGCGAGAAGGCCGTTGCCGACGTCAGCTGGTGGAACGGCAACCTGGCCACCGGTGGTAGCCTGACCTATCTCTTCTGGAGAAGTGCCTATCTCTCCATGTGCTTCAGCAGTAAGTCCTCTTTTACGCATAAGTTTCTCCCCTTTTTAGTACATCCTGCTAACGCCATCTACAGCACGCAACCGTGTCCTGGTCATCGTGGACTGGCTCAAGTCCAAGGCTTTCGGCCGCGACGTCTCCCGAGAGTAGACTCTTTAGGCGAAGAAGAGAAAGAGAAGACGAGAGCATAGAGAGAAGGAAGATCTAAAATTGGCGCAGGGAGAGCGGGCTGGTTGACCGCAGCTTTTGAAGCAACCACTATTCCATCATGGGGCACATGAAGCTCGCATATGCATAATTGCTCGCGGGCGTCTGTTCTGTGTGTTGAGCGGAGACTTGTTTTATCGTTTCTTTTTTTTATGACATAGAGAAGGCGTCTTTGACCGCCTGGGCTGGAGACTAATAAAAAGCCGGATTGGGTTCGAGGTTAGGATACCTCCCTTGTTTTGTAACTACTACCTGTATTCTTTGTTTCATACATATCACGGGGGTTGGGGGAGAGTTGTGGTAGGTTGTTGTAGGAATTGCAGAGGGTGATTACATGATAGTGCAGTGCTTTGGTAGAATTGCCGTGTCTATCTTCTGAGTAGTGTCTATATAAACATGCTGTTTATTGTCTTGGGGCCTGCACGATCCCATGAATGGTCCTTTGAAGTGAATTCATACGTTATATATGGAGGGAGATGTAGAACCGTCGGTGAATTTTTCGCAAGACGAGTTACACCATGTTAATCACCACCTCAGGCTAACATCCCTCTCAATCAACACAGCGTCCCCAATCTTATGGCCAAGATATTCAATCCAACTCACCTGCCCTCATATCCCATATCTGCATGTGAAAAGCCACACCACAACTCAAATTGGCCAATTTCATCGTCCCCAAAAAATTCGATTCGCTCCAGGGTAGCCCATGACGCGTGATTACATCAGCAAATTGCCACCCTGAGTGGTACGTACCGGCAGGCGCCATCGAGATTTTCTTAGCGCAAAAAAAAAAAAAACTGCAGGCAAGAAAAAAAACTTAGGCGCAGACCGAATCCCCCCTGCTTTCCGAATTCCTTCTCTTGCAACAAACATTCTTCAGACGCCAACCTCTGGCTTCTTCTCTCTCTCTTTCATCCAATCTCCCCTCATCGCACAGCAGAGGCAAATCATCGGAACCGCTGGTTCTCGGTCTTTCTGACGCGTTTCTTTCTTTTCCCCCTTGTGCCCAGGCCCAGGTTCTACTCGTTTGACCCCTCGAGTTGACCTGACAACCGCGTTTCCCATCCTTCCTCACTGAAACTCCTTTGCGAACCAACTCAAAACTCGGCAGAATGTCTGGCTACGGCGGCGGTCGATCCAACGGCGGCGGCTACGGAGGCGGCGGTGGTGGTTACGGTCGTGATCGTGGTGATCGCGGTGATCGTGGCGGCGACCGCAACGGCTTCGGAGGCGGTGGCTACGGCGGAGGGTAAGTTGTTTCATCCTCTCCTTGTCCTTGATCTGCGCAGGCTCAAGAGTTGAGATTCTCCTCTCTTGGCGATGCCTGCGTGCCAGCTGGAAACACTCGTTTCACCGGCTTGATCGATGGCCTCGCACATTCACTTCACATCTGCAGCGGGCCTTTTGCTAACGAGATTTTCTGTCTAGTCGTGGCGGATTCGGTAACGGTCACGGCGGTGGCTACGGCGGTGGTGGTGGTGGTGGTGGTTATGGAGGCGGCGGCGGTGACCGAATGGGCCACCTCGGCGCTGGTCTGCAGAAGCAAGATTGGGGTATGTCTTCACTCGGCGTTTTCACCGTACTTTCGATCCGTTGCTTCTTTTTCTTTTTCTTTTTCTTTTTTCATCAAATTTACTAACTCTGGACAATGCAGATCTCTCCACCCTTCCCAAGTTTGAAAAGGACTTTTACAAGGAGGATCCTGATGTCAGCGCCCGCTCCCCTGCCGAAGTCGACGAATTCCGTCGCAAACACCAGATGACCATTGCTGGTCGTGAGGTCCCCAAGCCCGTCGAGACATTCGACGAGGCCGGTTTCCCTCGCTACGTCATGGACGAAGTCAAGGCTCAGGGCTTCCCTGCCCCTACCGCCATTCAATCCCAAGGTTGGCCCATGGCGCTCTCTGGACGTGACGTCGTTGGTATTGCCGAGACGGGTTCTGGAAAGACTCTTACCTACTGTCTGCCCGCCATCGTTCACATCAACGCACAGCCCCTGCTCGCCCCTGGCGACGGCCCCATCGTCCTGATCCTTGCCCCCACTCGTGAGCTTGCCGTCCAGATCCAGCAGGAAATCTCCAAGTTTGGTCGCTCGTCGCGCATCCGCAACACCTGTGTCTATGGCGGTGTCCCCAAGGGCCCTCAGATCCGTGACCTCTCCCGAGGTGTCGAGGTCTGCATTGCCACCCCCGGTCGTCTCATCGACATGCTCGAGGCCGGCAAGACCAACCTGCGCCGTGTGACTTACTTGGTCCTCGACGAGGCTGATCGCATGCTGGACATGGGTTTCGAGCCCCAGATTCGCAAGATCATCGAGCAGATCCGACCTGACCGACAGACTCTCATGTGGTCTGCCACCTGGCCCAAGGAAGTCCGCGCCCTTGCCTCCGACTTTTTGCAAGACTTTATCCAGGTCAACATTGGTTCCATGGAGCTGGCCGCCAACCACAGAATCACCCAGGTTGTGGAGGTTGTCACCGAGATGGAGAAGCGTGACCGCATGATCAAGCACCTCGAGAAGGTCATGGAGAACAAGGAGAACAAAATCCTCATCTTTGTTGGCACCAAGCGTATCGCAGACGAAATTACCCGGTTCCTCCGCCAGGACGGCTGGCCCGCTCTCTGTAAGACAACCTTTTCTGAGAAACACTCTGAAGACAAAAAAAACTAACACACTCTCAGCAATCCACGGAGACAAGCAGCAAAACGAGCGAGACTGGGTCCTTGACCAGTTCAAGACCGGAAAGAGCCCTATCATGGTTGCTACCGACGTGGCGTCCCGTGGTATCGGTAAGTATCAGCCCTCTTTGTCCCCCTTCTCTAGCAACTTCCAGCAAAAGCACTTGCTGTATACTTTACTCTCGCGTTTAGGGGCTATCTTTATTGTGCGCAACTGCCTGACCAAACCGTGTCGGTTATGGTTCTCATTATGTGGTGGAGTCTTGATCCGTTGTGTAGCGTTCCCATCTGCTATACTCGTATTTCCATTCTTGTACCTTGCTCACCCCCGTGGTACAAAGGTGGAGGTTGGCATCTCTTGACCCTGATCAAGCTGTCTCCCCAAGGCTCTTAGTCTCCCCTGAAGACCCCCGTGATCACATAATATGTCCCCCTGCAAAGAGGATGGATTGGCATTTTGAAAAAACGCACTTGGATTGGCCCTGGTTTACCAAGGAGTGAAGTACACAGATGGACGATCTATCATGACGCCGTCTCTTCACGTTCCGCGCTGGAGGTTGCTATACATACCCGTATTTCGTTTGCTAACCCTTTCTTTTTCTGTAATCCAAAGATGTTCGCAACATCACCCATGTGTTGAACTACGATTACCCTAACAACTCGGAGGACTACATCCACCGTATTGGCCGTACCGGCCGTGCTGGCCAGCACGGAACCGCCATTACGCTGTTCACCACTGACAGTAAGTTACATCCTCATCACCCTTGTGTGTTGGACAAGCACTAACCACGCCCAAAACAGACCAGAAGCAGGCCCGTGATCTTGTCAATGTCCTCCAGGAGGCCAAGCAGCAGATCGACCCTCGCCTTGCTGAGATGGTTCGCTACGGTGGCGGCGGCGGCGGTCGCGGCTACGGCGGTTACCGTGGCCGTGGCGGCGGCAGAGGTGGGTATCGTCGATGGTAGAGCAACAAGGGCAGGGTCTGGAGCTGACCACGGTCTATCAGCCAACTCCAACAACCTTCCGCTCGGCAACCGACGATGGTAAGAAGGAAGAGATTCGTCATGTGTTGTTGTTGCATGCACCATTGTGACCCGGACAAGGCGCAAGTCAATGACTGCCCGTCCCCGGAACGCATGACAGACGTGAAAGGCCCTATGCACTCAAACGGCGTTTGATAGAGGACAGGATTGGTTTCAACTAGACATTGACTCGCATCCCTGCGAAGTCATCGGTTATTTGGTTTTTTGCTGTTGACGGATATTTTGTCGTTTTGCTTTTGCCTCTTTTCTATTTTTCTTTTCTAATGGTTTGAACGTATATCACATAAGGACACGGGAGTGGTGATCCATTGTTATCAGTCACTTACTTGGCCGCCATACGATACATCCATCGATATTGGCACAGGCTCTGCCTCGAGGGTTAACATGTATGTTGATAGAGAAAAAAACGAGGTCTGGAATAACACATTTGGCATGACTCTTGTGGAGCTGTAGAGTGAATGAATAGTCTGATGTGTCGCCTTTCGAGATGTTTATGAGACTCGTGATTTATATCGTAGGACGTAGACGTGAAGGCTCTTATTGATTGATGAATCCCTCAGTTGGTGTCCCTGGGCATAGTAGATGTGATTGGATGTTTCCACGTCAGCCAGTACAATTGGAAGTCGTAACAAAACAGGCGTTTAGGCTTAAAACCGACGAATGCTAATAACCTCTTCAGGTAGTTGTATCGAGAATCCTACGAAAAAAGTCACATCACATGCCATCAAAAGCAGCAAATCACATCCCGCGGTGACGACAGGTCGGCTGATTCCCCTGGTTGGGTGACGAATCCCGCGGTCGTATCGCCCGTCACCCTCAATTTTGTCTTTGAATTAATTGTAAATCTTGATATAGGAGAGAGATGTAGTGGATGGAAAACGAACGGGTTGTTTGCTGGGGATGAGGAGATTGGTGACGCGTCTTGTACGGGAACGCGATGACGCGAAAAACTACATGTACTTTTTGGAGGATTCGTGGTGGTGGGTTTCTTTGCTGCGATTCTTTTTCCTTGATGGTTTTCTTCTTTTTGTTTTTACTACTATTGGTGAATGTATTTTGCTTTAGTGTAGTTCTTGTTTGGTTTACTTTGAGGTGGCAGGTCTGTACGATATCATTTTTTGACTACTTCTCAGTCCATGCAAGGGACGTCGATAACGGCATCATCAGAAATGCAAGAACAAGTAACTCCAGGCAAGGGGTGCTCATTATGCATTATTGTACAGCAGGATCGAGATGTCTGTTTTTCTTTGCTTTTTGCCAAGATGGCTGAATGTGTGTACTGCCTACCAGTTAACCAGCTAGCATCTATAGAGCATCATCCTCCCCCTTGTGCATGTACTTTTTTGCTATAATCAATCTCCTCCTTCATATTTCCATCTTACATTACCTTTTTTTCCCTTCATCCCCAAAAAAACAACATTGCTTCATTGGAAAAGGGGGTTTCTCTGCAGAAGCTGAACGAAGCTGAGCTGAGCTGAGCTGAACTCCAAAAAGTCCAAGCTCTACAGCCCTTCCCCCTTTCATTTCCCCCTCCTCATCGTTACGAGGGAGCAACATGTGAGTGATTACCAGGATCACCCCAAATAAAACAAAATAAAAAAGCCGCCTCGCCGTCTTCAAAAGTAAAAAAAGTAACCCATCACAGTCCAGATCCCCGCTGGAGAAGGCTGTTCAGGGACCATACAATTAGTTAATCAGAAGTCGTAAACAACATCCATCCCATCCCATTCATTCATTCATGCAACCCCCCCCCCCCCAGAAAATACCCATACCTGAATCTGAACCCGTCCGGTCTCGTCCAATCTACAAGGGCAACACAAAACTCTGTGTAAAAGCAATCCTATAAACGCTCAATACGATACCACGTAAACCAAAAGAAACATACCAAATCTTCAAAAGGTCACCTAAACACACCTCATGAAAAGGATCCATCAATCCATCCATCACATTCACACGAAGACGAGAGGCAATCAACACCCATAGTACGGGTCACCACTTCCCTCATAGAGCATCTCAACAAGTCAACCAGTAGTTAAACCCACGAAACCCGTGAAGAAGAAAAAACCGTAAAGTAAAAAGACGAAAAGTAACAAACGAAAAGACACGCCCCCGCGCAAAACAAAAAGGGGGGGGTGTTGGTCAGACGACAAGCCCAAAATCTGAAACTTGATTCCGTGCTTTCAAAAATATGATATGCCATGTACATCCATCCTCACAATAGGAAGGATTTAATTAATTAAGCATCCAAGAATAGAAACACACACACACACACACACACTCCCATCACGCATCAGAGAAAAGCAAGATACCGTCTGTTCTGTTCTGTTCTGTACAAGCTTCCCCTTACCAAACCCCCCCAGCCAAACAACAACAATCAACCTCTCAGAAAGCAAGCAAAAAAAAAAAGAAGAGGTCAGTGCCGTCTGCAGGCACCCCCAAAAAAACGCCCGCTCAGCCCGCCCCATCCCAGCTCTTCAATAACACCAAGCAAAGCGAAAGAGTGTCAAAAAAAAAAAACCCCAAGACATCGGCGAACTGATTCAGAAAAGAGACAAGACATGTCACACAATGCCAAACGAAAACAAGCATCTTTGGTTAGCCAACGCACCCCCCAGCAAAAAAAAAAAAATGTCGGGAGCTGACAAGGTGAACCACCAACAACAAACCCAAAGGACAAGAAATTACCCTAAGCAGAGTGTACAAGCATGTACTCTACATTCCACCATCAAAAAAGCAAGGCTGAGAACGGCAAAATACCAGATTGGTCTCTCGGAATCCACGGCATGAACAGACCATGTTCCTCAGAGGCGACAAGATAATCAATAGTAAAAAAGCCATCTTTCATCACCACTTCAGCTCATTCTTTCAATCAAACCTCTATCAAAATCAAATGACTCGCGGTCCCAAAAAGAAAGTATCGTAGTCCTTGAAAAAGAAGGCCGCATCTCCAGAGTGTGCTTAGTACACAGCTCACTCTAACACAAAGCTGGTATCGCAACTCCGGAAAAGATGGGCACAAATCGCAGCTGAAGCTAGCCCCAACCATCTTTTGCTTCTTTAGGCAAGGCATCTGTTCACCCAGAGGCGTATTGGTTCAAGCCATCTGATTCTTAGTTCCCAAGATTCTGGGATCAGCACCGGTTTTGCAAACTGCTACTACTATCCGTAACTACCACCAAGATGAGAAAATGGTGGACGACAGTAAAAACCGGGGGAGTTTAGCCCAACAGTCTTCTGCAACAGCCATGACAAAAGTCGCAAGCAACATCATCTCGTCGTGCCCTACGGAGTACGGGGTCATCACATCATAGCCGGAGACCGCCTTTGTTCAAAAACCCTCTGCAACAAGGAAGATGACGCAGAGGTGACCTTCTCGGAGAAACGGGAGGGGGGTGTAAAGATACACACACTCTCTACGAGGAAAGAAAAGTAAAGTAAAGAAGCGAAGCACGAGAAAAGTGACGAGGAGGGGCGGCAGAGGGCATCTGCTGAGATCCAACCAGAGTCCATTCCTTCGGACTGGGGACCTGGTTGGAAAGGTCTTCGGCTCCCCCATTCCATACTGTACGGGAATCCTGACCTGACCGATAACACCGCTGCAAGAAAAAAGCAGGCACAGCGGGCGTGGCTGAAAAAGAGTCGGGGGTCACCAAAACGACACACGAGAGGCCAGAAAAGATCTCCTCCCCCGGCGTGAACCTTTCAGGAAGGGTCCGCGTGTCAACGAATAGCATGCCTTGACACCGAATAGGAAAAAAGACTGTTGGAAGAAAAAAAAACATTCAGGCCCCATTGTCATGCACGTCTTTGCCCCCCCTCCTCTGAAGGGAACCAGAGAGAAGACAGAGAAAAAATGGGGGAGCCACATTTTCGCAACCTTGCCCACAGTGCATTCATCATTGAATCCCAGTCGAAAAGCGATCAGTCACCTCCTGAGGCTGAGAACGAGGGGAAAGGGGAAAGAGAAACCTTTCCTGGTCGCCGAACTGACAAAGCTGAATGCACAGAAAAGAAAAAAAAGAAAAAAAAAAAAAAAAAAGAGACCAGGGGTCACAGGGACGAGACCCAAGGGGACCCAGCAAAATCTCTCCGCTCGCAATGGTTCACTGCCTCCTCTTTCTGCTCCTCTACGGAGTCCATCTCCGCCTGCGTGAATCAACCATGCCGGGACAGGCGTAGTAAGCACGTGGGTGAAGGTGGCGTTATGCTACTGTACAGGAAAGAAAAACAAGCTGGTGAGAAGAGCGAGAAGAGGGGGGAAGGCGGCGACAGGTACAGAGTACGGCCAGTTACTCTATACAGTATTTCGTAAACAGTACTACTTCATGGCTTCTTGTTTCGGCCGTTGGGTACTGGACTGTAAAAGAAATCAAGTTTGAAAGGAGCCAGGACTTGGCCATGGGCAGCGTGATCTTGATGCTGAGACGAGACGCGTTTTCGAAAAGCGCACCTCTCACTCGAACCAGGGGGACGGTCAGGCTAGCAAAAAGCCAAGACACGGAAGACAGTTGCCAGGTTCAGACAGGGGGGTGTAGTGACCTTGACCAAGCATCGTGGTAGCCATGGGTCAGATGCCTCTCATCAACCTTATATCCAATTGCCAAACTGTCTCAAGCGAGCAACCCCCCCCCTCTCCTCCTCATGCCACTCGACAAACGAGCGAGACCGCTCCATGAGAGAATAAACAGCAGAGACGAAGGGGGGGGTGTGACGGGGGTTCAATGCAGGCGAGGGAAAGAAATGGCTCGCGTGATTCGCGGCCGCAGCAACAAGAAAAAAGACGGTGATTCGATTCGGGGCTTTGAGAGCTGTTCCATGTAGGCAGGATCAGATGCCTTGTCCCAAGCACAGTCGCATCCCCCAAGCTGTACCAGGGCCGTATCGAGTACATACACGGCGAACCATGTGCATCGTAGCATTAGACAACTTGACCGTCTTTTCGCTTCCCGCCTCTAGGCTCATGGGCTGAACGACTAGCCCACAAAAAAAAAGCAGAGAATAAGAGGGTAACCACAAAAAAAAGACGCGAACACGCTGGGCGGAACTGAGAAAGAAAAAAAGGGAAAAAGACATGCGAGAAGCCAATCAGGGCCAGGGCGAGTCCCAGCCAAGGGGGGTCCAGAATTCGGGGGAGCCGAGATGACTCAACAAGAATGGGGTTTAGCAAAGATGTTCGCCGACGACAATGCTTGCAAGTACCAGTACAGTACGCAGATTCCCCACTCTATTTCAGACGACGACAAGAAGAAAAAAGATCGGATAAGGACGTCAGGAAACATATTCCTTCTCCGTAATGCTGCAGCTGCAGCTGTAGAGGGATGGAGGGAGGAGGAGGGGGGGATATTGGCATGTCACAGTTATCCTGTGGATGGAACCCTCAAGGGG